>NC_064856.1:84501348-84742395 GCF_024139225.1 Suncus etruscus | reverse complement strand
TTTTGAGCCGCCTATTTGTTCCAGTAGGAATCAATCCAGGAGAAAGACTTTGTCACACAGATAGAGGGAAACCAATAGGTTTTGAATTCCACAGGGATGGTAATCCAGAGGCAAAACACCAAATTCACAGATCGTATCCAAAGTAGTCCAGCTGCCCTCCCAAGTCAAATTCTAAGAAGACTCAGTGAGGTGAATACAAGTGAGGCAGGTCCCTCTCCTGCCAGGCACAGGAAGGCTGTTTTCTTTTCACCTGTCTGCTTCAGGTAGGTTTCTTTTTCCACTCAGGTGGTTGAACTCCAGATTCAAAAGAAGGTTGAAAAATAAGAACTTACCTCATTTACCTAAAGATTCTGGGTGGGAAATCCAATAGCTGTGGCTAATGGAGGGGAGGCAGCCAGCAGCACGCACGCCAGCTCCTTCGGGGATGGGGAAACAGGGGTGTTATCACGCCTGAGCCCTCAACAGAGTGAAGATAAATGCATATGACAATAATTTTAAATCATTTTGTAGGATGTTAAGCAATAAGCCACCAACCGGGAATTCCCTAAGTCACTTCCCCCTCTTCTGATTGGCCACTAGGCCCTTTAAAAAAATAAAATAAAGGATTACAAACATTGGCTCATTTGCATTTGGCCAACTCACACAGTTAGTGTTCAAACAAAACAGGTCTAACCAGGTTATGCCTGTGTCTCAAGAACAGAGACAACCTGTTAATAGATGAGGAATTGATTTGGTCGTGACTGTTCTTTTCAACTTCGAAGCTGTTTTGAAGGAAGGAATGCACCATCCTTGCTCTCCCAAGACACCCCCAAGAACCAAGAATACAATAATTAAAATGAGGAGAAATTCAAATTTGAAAGGTATTTACTTGTGTAAATCTTCAAAGATGGCCTGTGAAACATCTTCAGCATCTGTCTCATATACTAAACTATATATCATCCTCTCTGCTTTGGCATTAAAATATGCCAGGACTAGGTTCAGTGGACAGCCTGGAACTTAGATTCTCCTTCCAACACAATGGCCTCTTTGGCAATGACACCTGGCAATTTTCAAAGTAAGCTTTGAAAAACAGACTCACCTAACAATAGGCAAGAACATCAGGAAACTTGGAGGAAGGGTCCATGGGAAGTTGGCCTCCTTTCAGCCAAAAATATGAATGTAGATTATTCAGAGCCTCAATTTCATCTTAATACTAACACGACTTTGTTTTGTCCTGTTCAACTTTCTTTTTTTCCCCTCCCCTCCCTGTTCAACTTTCATCATACATTTGCATTTTAGAAGAATTAAAGAGGTGGAAAAAAAAAAAACCCAACCATGAAGCTGAAGCTGGAAACAACAGAGTTTGGGAAAGAAACAGGCCAAACCCATGAAGAAGGATCTTTGACTCTATAAGGCACATTGAGATCTCCACCAACCTGGGTTGAAGACCTGCTTCACTGGGTCCCAAATGCACTTCCCCTCCTCCCATACTGGTAAGCTAGTGCTTCTGGCAAGGAAAAATACCCTCTCCTAACCATTAACTTTCCCTCTCGGGTCATCCTGGACACCAGCCTGGGAAAAACTAAGCATCCAGGCTTAGCTTTAACTCTCCTGTGAAAAAGAAAAGAGAAACTGAGTTTGAGTACAGAACAAGATTTTGTGATTCAAACCAACTTTTTGTGATTAAAATCAAGAAGTTCTTCACCTGGCAAAGAGAAGACTGAATGAAACCAAAAGTAAGTGGGTTGAGTAGTGGAAGTGAGGGACAGCAGCATTTATTTCTTGTTCCTTTGTCTAGTTTCCTGCTAGCTTTCTGTAACAGGAATGAAGATGTTTGTAAAAAGAATAAACGACAAGCATAGGGGTGGATTGGAGATCTTGGAACTCATACAGGGATTGAAGAGGATTTGGAAGTTTTAGTGTGCAGTCCAGAGAAATTCTGAAAGCCCTCAACTACCGCCTAGTCATGCTTCTCTCCCCTTTACTAAAGGTTCCCTATCTCTAACTTGGTGTATTTCCCAGAGGCTCTGTTAAAATGCAAATGACTGATAAAAACAGTAGATGTCATTATTACCCATTATCACATTAGCCCCAATTAGTCTATCAGCTGCAGGATCTCAGAGCAGGGCCTCGAGGGAGCAGCCAGGTGACGTTTTATGTTTGAAAGATGAATCAGGAGCAATCTCAGGTAGCAACTCCACCCACTACAAGGGCGTGTGTGTGTGTGTGTGTGTGTGTGTGTGTGCGTGTGTGTGTGTGTGTGTGTGTTTGTATGTATACGCCTGTGCATTTTCTTATGTTTGGTGTGTGGTAGGGTAAGGGTGTAATTAGTGTCAGTGGGACACCAGAAAGCAAAGCAAACTTGGCCTTAGGTTTTACCTGAGATTAACTTGAGAGAGTAAATCGAAGGCTACAAGGTTGGGAATGTGTGGTCAAGAGGTGCTAGACTTCAAAAGCAACTCCAAAAATTGAGGTGGCTCTCTGGCCCAGTCATAACCACCTGTAATTATAGGCCCTCTCACTCCTCCCAGGACAGTTGGTCTGCAGATGTGGGCTTCTGGCATAAGCAGGTCAACGAATCTTCTGAATGATGGATAATACATCTCTGCCATAATCGTGGCCCCTCATGGTCTGTGCTCTGGTCTTACTGTTTCATCTTTTGACTGCTTTCATCTCTGGGTCACTCACCTGTTTTTGTTAAGCTTGTAAGTTGAGGAAACTAGGTTATTGTCTATTCAGCAGGCTTGTGGAAGTCCTAAGGAGGATTTACAATACAATTTGGAAGTTCACCCAGTTTACACTGATACCCAATGAGCATTTTGGCTCAGAGGCTCCTGGAAGCCTGGGTGGTAGTAGGAGTGAGCACAGCACCAGGGTTGGAGACAGGTACCAATGAGCATGCAGAAGACGTGGATAGGAAATTTTCCTATCTGGCCTTAGTTTCTAGCCTTCATGTCCTCAAAACTAATCTAAGATTGTATGAATAATTTTGTAAAGAATGATACATGAATCTCTTTTGTCCTTGTTAAAGTGCTTCTAGTATTTTTTTTAAAAAAATAATGGGATTTTTTCTGAAGCAGAGTTTAAAGAGACTGGGAGTTTCTCTGTGACATTGAATCAACCCAGTCAGATGGCTCAGAATGAGGCCTTAAGTATTTTGTGTTTTAATTTTCTCCTTTATTAAAATATAATTGGTACATAATATTGAAAAAGTTAGGATCTTTAATGTCTGGATAAAGATTTCCTATTACATTTTTACTCCCCTGTAAACTCTCCCCTCTTTCCATTTAGAGAAAAATTTGTTTCATTGAGGCCTTTCTGGAAAAGGACATTTAGAAATAGTAAAGGAAAGAAAAAGGTATTTCCTCAAAACTCACTTTATTTGTGGAGTTTTTATTAGCATATATTGACGACATGTCTGGTGATTAGTTAAGGACCAGTTATCCTTTACTGTAATTTAGTTGAACCTCCCAGAAAGGAAAAAAAAATTAAGAGAATATTCCTATCTAGGAAAAGACTATATTATTAGACATGTTATATCCATAGATATTTCTTTAGCATAGCAGTTCTTTATACTCTGGACAACTTCAAAAAGACAGCACTAGAACCTAGATATATGAGGTAGTTAGATACATTAGGTAGGTAGATAGGTGGGTAGGTAAATTGATAGGTTAACAGATAAAAATACTGGATTTTAACTGAGAATCTTGAAATTAAGACTCTGCTTGTAAGACTTTCAAATATATAGAACATTTTATTTATGAATCAAAACTTTAAAAAATGAAGCCACAAAATTTCCAAACCCTTGTATATTAGTTTCTTATAACATTGTCCAGGGAAAATTAGCCAACAGTCTTATTATCAGATCAGACCTACAACTCTATTTTCTTTCTTTCTTTTTTTTTTTTTTTTGTTCATCCGGCAGTGCTCAGGGGTTACTCCTGGCTCCATTGCTCCTGGCAGGCTCGGGGGACCATAAGGGATGCCAGGATTTGAACCACCATCCTTCTGCATGAAAGGCAAATGCCTTACCTCCATGCTATCTCTCCAGCCCCACAACTCTATTTTCTAATGTATTTGTTCAATGCTTCCAAAATTTTCTGGGACACTAATGACGACTTAGAAAAATGGATAAAGTTATGAAGCAAGCCAACTGCCTAGCAAGCCTTCTCTGGTTAAGATCAAGATGATCCTTGGGATTGGAACTGACTACCAATACAATTATCGGGCCTTGAAACTTCCCTGATCTCATCTCCAAATCTAACTCTGTCTCTGCCTCAGACCTGCACAAAATAGAAACAGAATCTAGATTCTAAATTTCTACAAAAGAAAAGACAGACAGAGAAAAATAGCAGTTGTGTTGGACTTGCTGACCTAGAGAGACCCAGTTCAGTTGCATTATCTATTTGACGAGCCACATCACAGATCCAAAGAATCCCAGGGACCTGGATTCCCAAATCAAGGCTAAGACAAAGAATCTCTGTAAGCCAAGTATCAAGCCCTAAGGTGTCTGAGTCTTAAAGCCAACACACGCTGTGGTTACAAGGTTAATGAGAGTTGTGTGCTTGCTTTGCAAGAAAGAGGATGCTTGCTTACTTTACGAAGCACATTTTAACTACAGGCCCTATATTTACTTTTGAAAGCAAGTGTGTGTTTATATACATTTCCCTCTATCATCCCCTCCTAGTGGCATGGAGTTCCCTCCAGGGTAGAACATGGCAACTATTTAATAAGACTCACATACTATGATTGTAGACTGACAAGAGTAAGATTCTCTCTATGGGGTAGAGGGAGGGTTACATGGAAGAGTATACTGTCATCAATTACTATGACTAGAGATAAACTAGGGGCATATGTTAATAAATATTATCTTGCAAGGTAAGGCGATTGTCTTTTGTGTGTCCAATTCCTGTTCCCTCAACACAATATTTAGTTTTACTATCATTGCCATAGGCCACTCTTAAGAACAGAGATGGGAATAGCTCCTGAGCACCACTGAATATGCCCCCAAATATAAATAAATACACATCATATTCATCTTTAATCTACTCACCTCTAAAGGCCACAGTTCCAAATCTTTAATTTTGGGATTTGATCAGATCCCAAGGCAGCTTTATACCCTCTGAAGAGCAACTTAGTGGGCAACATCTATATTCTTGTTGGGAGACCTGACACTGACAATTGTCCTAACTTATTTTTGTGGCTAGCTGTGATATTGCCTTGGCTGCCACATATGTAGCTCGACAGTGATCAAATCCTCTTCCAATTGCACATATCATCGAACTGCTAGAGTGGGAAATAATGCTAGAATTAGCGAGGGTGGTTCATTACTTTTGTGCATGCATGCATGCATACACCTACGCACACATACCATCTGAGTATGTTATCAATCTTACCTATGTTCAAAAGTCAATTTTCTAAACTCCTCCACATTTCCACTCTTGCCCAACTTAACTCACTCCTGCTCTGTTCCTTATGCTTCTCACTTACTTTATTATTCTTTTTCTGGCCTATCTTTCCCACTAATAGCTTTTACACAATGTCTGAACTAGTCTACTTCTTTGCTGGGAGAACAATATTGACTCTTGACTCAAGCTCCTTTGTACAATCTAACAGTGTTCTCATCAAGATTCACCCAAAAAAAAAAAAGCTGTGTGTCCCATTTATTTCAGGGAGAAAAAGAAGACCCAGTTCAAGTTGGTTACTTCCAGGAAACTTTCCTATTAAAAAGAAAAGTCAGCATTTTCTATTTGTGTGAGGAAAGGGATGGGGTGGTCACTACAGTTTCTTGTAATTATTTAGTGTAATGGTCTAAACACTATTTTTGATTAAAATATTTTGCACTTACTTTTTCACTATAGAAAAAGTAGAACCCAAAACTATAAAAGAGATGTTGCTGCATTGGAGGTGAGATATCTGGTACTTCCTGACCTGCTTGCCCAACCCCATCCCCACAGGCTTTTTACCCTTCTTTAATAAACTACTGAGTCCTTACAACTCTATCTTTGCTCTAGGCCACCAGCGCATCAGAAACACCTTCACAAGTTCAGATTCCTGAATTCCTCCCACAGCTACCATCTGGCACATGGGGGTGGGAAGAATATCAAAGATAGTTGGCTTTATATTCATGGCCATCCATTTATATTTTGTGGGTACGCAGATAATTTCACCAATAATAAAACAGAAGACTCGATTACTACCAGCTTAGAAACTATTTTAATGCAACAAACTTTAGTCACAAATTAACCCAGGAACCAGGAGATAAAGTAAGCCCTCATACTACATAGAAAGTCTATAAACTCAGCATATAGATGTTTTAGTTATTCTAGAGAACATGTAGCATTGACTAGGGTTTCTCACAACCTCTTCCCTCACCCAAATAGGGCAAACAGTTGGATGTATGGAAAGGGGGTGACAAACCAAGAAAACCTAACAATTAACTCAAACTTTAGGGCTGAGAGTCATCAACTTTTTATCCAGGATATACGTGTTTTCTGTGTGATGTTTGGTCACTTAAATGAAAGATTGTATGAAGAGTCAGCAGAGTATCCTGCATTTGTATTTTCTCAGAAAAATTTTACTCTCTGAGCATAAATTTTGATTCCAAGAAATTTCCTTAGCAATAGATAGAGTTGGTATAGGTGGTTAGAAAGCTCTCTGTATCTCAAAAGACAAAAAAGGAGAAAGGTGTGAAGTTTGTTTCACACTCTTTTCTACAAAGGTTGTAGAAAAATCAGTAACGATGTTTCACATCTAAGTTTGAGTCATTTCCAGTCACAAGACTAAGAATTTAACTTTGATCATCTCATTTAACTTTCACAAAACTCCATCAGAAAGGGACTATTATTTTTCTCACTTTGGAGAAGAGGAAGTTGAGTTATATAATTTTGATATGTCAAGGCCATTAACTGAAGTGTCTGAAACTCATACCAAAGTCAATGTAAGCCTTAAAAAAATCTCTTGGGGCCAGAGAGGTGGTGCAAGCAGTAAGGTGTTTGCCTTGCATGTGCTAACAACCTAGGACAGACCACAGTGCAATCCCCTGGCATCCCATATGGTCACCCAAGCCAGGAGCAATTTCTGCAGGCATAGCCAGGAGTAAGCTCTGAGCATCCTAGGTGTGACCCAAAAAATAAAAAAAAATCTCTTAATCACCCCTCTTGAGAGAGAGAAAGAAAGAAAGAAAGAAAGAAAGAAAGAAAGAAAGAAAGAAAGAAAGAAAGAAAGAAAGAAAGAAAGAAAGAAAGAAAGAAAGAAAGAAAGAAAGAAAGAAAGAAAGAAAGAAAGAAAGAAAGAAAGAAAGAAAGAAAGAAAGAAAGAAAGAAAGAAAGAAAGAAAGAAAGAAAGAAAGAAAGAAAGAAAGAAAGAAAGAAAGAAAGAAAGAAAGGAAGAAGAAGAAAGGAAGGAAGGAAGGAAGGAAGGAAGGAAGGAAGGAAGGAAGGAAGGAAGGAAAGGAAGGAAGGAAGGAAGGAAGGAAGGAAGGAAGGAAGGAAGGAAGGAAGGAGGAAAGAAGGAAGGAAGGAAGGAAGGAAGGAAAGAAAGAAAGAAAGAAAGAAGAAAGAAAGAAAGAAAGAAAGAAAGAAAGAAAGAAAGAAAGAAAGAAAGAAAGAAAGAAAGAAAGAAAGAAAGAAAGAAAGAAAGAAAGAAAGAAAGAAAGAAAGAAAGAAAGAAAGAAGAAAGAAAGAAGAAAGAAAGAAAGAAAGAAAGAAAGAAAGAAAGAAGAAGAAAGAAAGAAAGAAAGAAAGAAAGAAAGAAAGAAAGAAAGAAAGAAAGAAAGAAAGAAAGAAGGAAAGAAAGAAAGGAAGAAAGAGAAAGGACGACAGAAAGAGAGAAAGTAAGAAAGGAAAGAAAGAACGAAAGAAGGAAAGAAAGAAAGGAATGAAAGAAAGAAGAAAAGAAAGAAAGAAAGAAAGAAAAGAAAGAAAGAAAGAAGAAAGAAAGAAAGAAAGAAAGAAAGAAAGAAAGAAAGAAAGAAAGAAAGAAAGAAAGAAAGAAAGAAAGAAAGAAAGAAAGAAAGAAAGAAAGAAAGAAGAAAGAAAGAAAGAAAGAAAGAAAGAAAGAAAGAAAGAGCGAGCTTAACAGTTAGTTGAAATTTAAACTTCAGTATCTATCCAGACCTAGCTCAGCTCTAGACATCACTTAGAAATGTGAATGTTTCTTAAAGATATATAGAGTTTAAATGGAAAAGCATGAAATAAATTGACAAATCTAGGTCAAATAAAACACACTCAGACTCTCTAACCTTCAATACCAAATATTTTAAAAGTTAGATGCTCAGAATAAGAGTTAAGGGGAAACCCATTGGAAAAGCTGTGACTTAGTTTTTTCTTGGAAATTATGAGACTTTTGACACAAAGGTCACACTGCTACCAAGTATGCTTATTAGCCTGAGCAGGCTAGATATCATGGTGATACGTCCTTAGGAAAGAATAGAGGTATGGAGCAGTGGGTTGAAGTTATTATCTGAAGGATCAGTAGCAAGACTGTGAGGGTTTAGGTCTCCATTAGTTTCTTTATTCCTATTCTTCATAAATCTCAAGAAAAATATAAACATTAAATTGCTTCTCCTAAATTCCTTCCAAATAAAAATTAGGCCTAATTTTTAGATCTACTCTTTTAGATCTAGAAGATCTACTTTAGATCTGCCCATGCTTTTGGAAAGCAGGTATATAGAAACATTCTAGAAACAGCATCTGAGACTTGGCAAACACATTCACTAGGAGTATGCAAAAGTTCCATTTTCATAAATAAATTATTCATTTACTCCATTCAAAACATTTGCACCTGCACATTGGTAGAATATCAAGAAAGCAAGCTTTGGAATTATTTCTCAATAATTCCATATTGAATTATTGTGGGGAATCCTGATAAAATCTCCCCACATATATCTAATATGTCTATAATTTTTCTCCCCTTTTCTCCCCAGCTCCAATCTTAGCAACCACATGTGAGTTCAGGGTTTGGAATTAGTCAGTCTGACTTCTTAGACAAGGGTGGTATACCAAACAGTTCTATTTTGAGACTTAGTTTCTTTTATGAAAGTGCCCCAGGAAAGTTTTCTGAGAATCCTTATTTAATGTTGGAGTAATAGCTCTAAAATTCTGAGAACCAAAAAAATATTGTGTAGGTGGATGTACAGTAAAACTGAAATAAGGAACTCTGCAAGCCAAACCAACACACTTCATCTGCAAGCTTTGGGAGGATACCACTGCTTATGAAAGGGACCAACCACAAACTACCCACTTCCTTGCAGTGGAACACATGGTGATCCTTGAGCTGTCTTATGCTGGGAAGAATGGAGATGGTAAGGAAAGATCAGAAGCCACCCTTTGATAAGATAGATATACGAAAAATATCAGGTAATATCAAGTAAGAACTATCTTCATCAATGCCAATGTCTGATGCCTGTAGACTTTTTCCACCAACACGAAAAACTTCAAAGTCTTCTCAAGGTTGACCAAATTCCTCAAACTCTCTAATTTGTGGTTCTCCAGGAGTGGTCAGAACCAGTAGAGCAGAAAACCTCTGAGAGTTCAACCTTAGCTCTCACAATTGTATATGGTAGTGATGGAGGAAGGGCACCCTTGGCAAGTGTCTTTTTTTTTTTTTTTCTTTTACTAATCCATTTTCATTCCAGCTTGGCAGGTCACATTAACTTGGAAGTTGAATGCACAGCTGGGAAAAATACGCTTGCTAGGGGATGGATCAATGCTCTGTGAACTTGAGCCTTGGCAGGGGGTAACATTCTTTGAACAACCAGGTAAGACAAGCTTAAGAAGCCAGAGCACCAGACTAATATGAGCACAGTTCAGATCCACCGTGGGTCACATCACTTGGAGTGGACTATTTGTTCCCCTAACCACAATCTCTGCATTCCTCAGAGCTGGTAGCATATGTAGGAGAGAAGTTTCTGGAAAGGAGAGTAAAGTGAGACCAAGAGGGAAAGGGACACGGAGAACACAGTATTGCTTCCCATTAAAGAGAAAAGTCCCCAAAACTCACCTTGGTGATATTTCTTAACATTTTAGTCACATTTGGACCAGAACTTTATACATAGTCTCCTTTTGCTTATGTTTGCAACTTTTTCAAAAAGCAACAAACTCATTTTATTATTACAAAAATATTTGACCCTCCCTCCATCATGTAAATAATCTTTTCCAGTTTGTTATTGCCTTATACTGTATTCCTCAAAGGGAAGTGCACCTTATGAGGGTAGTCTACATTTTAAATACAAATGATATTTTAAAATTTTATCAAATCCCCCCTTTTATTTTTTGTTGCTGTTGAAATGACTGTGAGTAACATGTTTAACTGTGGTACTTGCACACAGTTATGATGTACCAGAAATCACACATTTGCTTAAGGTGTTCAGGATCCCAAAGAATAAGGTCAACAGGTTTGTACACAACACATGAAACAGGTCCTCTATCAATACAGTGAACCTTGATCCCTTTTATTATATTTTTATGTAAAGACAAACCTTATGAAATAAAAATAAGAGTCACTTTAAGTCATTGTAAAAATAATTAGATACATGTACATAGACATGGGGTAGAGGAAAGGAATATTAGAATGTAAATGAAGTTAGGGGACAACTGCTTAATGAAAAACATTCTAGTCATGGACAGGTTTTCCATCACCTTGTGTCCACTCTTATTCTAGGTCCTTTTGTGTCCAGTTGTAGCTTTCAGACACATAATGGGCTCTATTCACATTCGTGGCTTTCCTGCTCATTACTGCTTCTCTCTATGTAGACCACATTTTTTCAAGTTCTATCAGTCTATTTTGGCTTTTAGTGGAGTTCAATCACTTCAGAATTTCAGCCTCCCAGTACAAGGAATTAAAACTAGAATTACTCATCACACTTCACTTGTAATGGGGGATTCACTAAGTGTGTGTGTGTGTGTGTGTGTGTGTGTGTGTATGTTTCCCACTCACACAGAAAGTAGATTCTAATAATCAGGTGTCAGCATAATGATGTGTTACCTGATATTCTTTAGAGATGGACCTTTTCCCATAGACAGACAGACAGACAGACAGACAGGTACTTCCTCCTGCCATTTCCACAGAGGCCATAATGTGCTCCTCCTCCCAAGAAGAGCGATACTGAATAGATATTTCTCAGTAGATACAATTCTAGTGAGCTTGTGGGCTTCTCCGTAGAGAGCAATATTCTTCATATTTGTGAAGCAGAGGTAGTTGAAATAATGGCCAAATTTGACATTTATTCCCAGAGATCATGCAAATAGCACTTGGGGAGTCAGTGATCCAATATAATGTCAAGTTCATGTCTCCAGTCACTACTTTTCTCAAAATTCAGGGAGAGGGTCCAGAGAGATAGCATGAAGGTAGGGTGTTTGCCTTGCATGCAGAAGGAAGGTGGTTCGAATCCCAGCATCCCATATGGTCCCCCGAGCCTGCCAGGAGCGATTTCTGAGCACAGAGCCAGGAGTAACCTCTGAGCGCTGCCAGGTGTGACCCAAAAACCAAAAAAAAAAAAAAATTTTTTTTTCAGGGAAAGACACCTTCAGGCCCCAGCAGCACAAATACCAATGAGAGGGAAATGTATGGTGTCCAATAAATGTCTGCTAGAATTAGGGCCTGTCTGAACAGTAAAAAGAAAGAGGATATTACTGTCCAGAGTAGTGAGAGAAAACCCAGAAGTCATTCCAAAAAGAACCACAGTTTGTCCTTAGCAGCCTCTCCCTGCATCTGGTTCTTCTCCTCTGGCTTATCCCCACACCTCTCCCAGAAGCACTGCCAACTCATTGCTCTATAGTACATGACTAGCTCATCTCAGATGTTCTGAGTTTTAGCATTAACTGCCCTGAGTCCCAGAAAACCCCACATTTCAGGTAGGAAAACTGAAAACCCCATAGTTTCAGTTTACCTACCTGTCTGTTCCAGAGCTAAGTAAACAGTTCCTAGCTGTCTGTGCTCCAGTTCATCTCCATTTACCAATTACAGACTGAGTCCTTATCTTCTCTTCCCCCATATATTTTCCTCCCTGGAGGTCTTATCAGTGGAAGTGTGCCTTGCGTCCTAAATAATTTCTGTTCTTAATACTTTGAGAGATTAGAAAGCCATGAGAAAGAGCTGCAGCAAGTTCCAGGACCTAAGAGCTGGACCTAGTAGCTGATGAGCAGAGATCTCTTTGTGAGGCAGATCTGACAAGTATCATGTGACTAAAACACATTCAGATTCAGCCTTTCTGAATGGCAGGAAACAAGAGAGACTTTCATGCCATGTGCTGGAAGTAACCCCACAATTGGCTTTTTTATATTTTACATAGAATTTATTATGTTCCAGATGTGAAACACTGAAATACTTGATGTTCATGTAATTTCTCATATAATTCTCACAAGAGCTTGCCCCTCCCCAACTTTTAAGGTGGAGGAAATTGAAGCTGAGAGATTCAGTAGTATACCTGAGCTGCTGGAAAGCACATACAGAAACCAGGGCTGTCTGAACTCATCCCTCAACCCCAGTCACCACCTAATCATCCAGAGGAACAGCCTGTTCTAAGACCCTGTGCTTTGGCAGGATTGGGCTGTCTTTCTTCCCTCCCAACAGAAAAAAAAGTGTCATTTGACAAGGCACTGGGCAATCTGATCAGCCTGGAGAGAAGGGGAATTAACAGGCGAGCCCTTGCTTGCTGTGAGAAGGCTTACCCTGAAATTTTGCTGGGTTTCCCAGAACCCTGAGCAAACATTTACATAATAGCATGACATCGCTCTCCTCCCATTTGAGGAGGGGGAGAAGGAGAGTGGTGAGCATAGAACCAGCCTGGACCCATTCACCATTAGAATTTGTACAAATGGATTTTGAACCTCCAATAGTATAGAAAATCAAGCTAAATTTTTATTCCTGCTCTACCCCTTGGTAGCAATGACACTTTGGAAAATATACAGCTATTCTCCCATCTGTACTACGGGTGTAAAATTATTCTAAGCATCATCTTCCTCCTTATACTATTCCTCATGGAGTACTTAGAGTGGACAAAGCAGAATTCTTGCATGTCCACAGCAAATAATCTCCATTGCCTTTTACTGTTAGTTCTGCTTCACTGTTAATGAAGTCTAATCTTTATGATTGGTGAAAATTGTCTATCTAGAAAGTGGCACAGCTGAAACTGAAACGCTAGAAACCTAACAACTCTTCTTTTCCTTCTATCTCCACCCATGTATTTTGTCCCCTAAATCTTGTTCAGTGATGCTCTTTCTTAGTAAGCTGACACGTGCAAACCTGCCCAACTCCCACATTGCCCTGTGGCAGCAGCCTCTGTGCCACACTTCTGGGCCTAATTCTGCTGAAAAACACCTGGACACCACAGGGCCTGTCTTAGGAGTACCCTCTCAGTAGGAGCACTGGTTCTTTACCTAACTGAACTGTTCTCCAGAGTAAATACTTTACCAGTCCAAATAAGCACATGGAAGCTTGTGAGTGACTCAGGAATAAAGGGGAGGGGACTCAAAAAAAAATCATCTCAATGAAGAGCAGAGCCAGGCAGCAACCTGTACAAAAATAATTACAGACTGGAGTGGGGACATGAAGGCCTAGAACTATCAAGTTTATACAGTAATGAATCACAACCTCAAAGACTTTGAGATCTCCAGCCTCCACAAGCCCATTGGAGACCCAATCAAAATTAAAAAATGAGAGAGTGGTCTTCCAAATAGTTCTTAGGATAATCAGAGCCCCTCCCATTGATTCTTAAGCCAACAATTCAATGCTAAGTCTAATGATGCAGTGGTTCTTAGACTCTGAGGTGCTGGAACTTTTTCAGAACACCTCAGTGGTATTTAGAGACCTCTAGGGTTGCACCTAGAAATGCTTGGAGGACTGTGTGGAATAAGGGATTCAACCAGAGTTGGCAGCACACATAGTATGCACCTATACTATTAATAGTTCCAGTTCTCCAATGAGAAATTTTTTATTATTTTTTGAGGCCATTGTGAATTATAAGTCCTTATAGTTGTAGGTGAGGCATAGTGACATTTAATTAGGGCCATTCCCACCACCAGTGTTGACCTTTCTCCCCCAAAGTTCCCAGCATGCATCCCATACCTCTCTACCCTTAGCGAGAAATAGTTAAAAAATAAAAGTGAAAATTTGGAAATATAGTATGGGGTTAAGGTACATGCATTTCATTCTACCAACCCCAATTAGATACCTGACACTATTTGATCTTCTGAGCATCACCATGTGTAGACCTGAAGGCTCCCCCAAATACCTCCTGAAGTGAGTGGCCCAAGTAATCCTCTGCACCACAGGGTCTACATAACAATATATCCTAGGACAGTTTTACTAAACCAAAGTGTGGTTGACCAAGACCCATCTGGACATTTAGGATCCTCCTTCTATTATCCCCCACCTACATAACTCCAATCCTGACTACTGCACATCACAATCTCCCTGCCCTTTCTCAAAAGCCCATGCATGTTCCTGTACACTGCTTCCCACTAACCCAGTTTTCCAAAAAAGGCAAGAAGAGAAAACCCTGTGACAGTGATCAAATTGCCAAACAACTGAGAAATGTAAATCCTAATCTTTGGTATTGTCCTACTACAGAGAACAAATCATTTGTTTTTATCAAGATGGAAAATGAAAACCTATTGCATTCAACCCTGAAACTATGGCATGATTCCAAGCTGAGCCCTGCAGGGCTAAAGTAGAAGCTTTGCTAAACATTTTGGTTTAAGCTCAACTCTATTTTTCCAGAACTATTTTTCATAGTCAGCTGCCCTAGCCAAATGACTTAGCCTCTTGAGCTGTCTCTTCAGATGTTACCTGTAGACTGTAACAGAACTTACTTGTAGGGTATTAACGGAATTCAGCTAAACAATGTATGTAAAAGATTACTTTGGCCAGTTACTTGATTTATTTCTCCTGTAATCTGCAATCTGCCATCTTCCCTAGTATTCAGCAATCTCTCTTGCACTATTTCTATTGGGTATCAATTCTCTCTTGCCCCTGACTCAGTTTCCATTAATGTGATTTGTAAAATGGGACCAATTGAATCTTCAACCAACCCAGCTCTTGAATTAGTAGGTTTTTGGTTGTTCCAAAAGTGCCATCAATGATGCTGTGTCATCAGTACAGGTCTGGAACTGTCTAGTGACCCGTCTTTTAAATTCAAAAGTTGATATGGTTCTCTAGGTCTCTTCCTGCCCATTCTCCTCTACTCCTCCTTCCAAGAGCACCAACTCATCTGCACACAACACCAGGAGGTCATAGGCTCTTTCCATAGAAATGCTATTTGGTTACCTAATGTTTTGCATTTTATCACACTGAAGGCCTGTTTGTGAACGGTCATAGCAGAACAATAATTAAGCCACACAATCTAAGCTAACATCTTCTCCACATCTTTCTTCTCTCATTACTATTACTTCAAAGACAACAAAGATCTGTATGTTACCACTTTCCATAATAACAAATAGCATAATAACAAATAACAATAGAAATATTAATGCCTTGTATCATAATGTCATAGTAAATGCATTTTTTAAAAGTATATTACTACAATGCTTTTAAACTTGATACTTAAAAATAACAATGCTGCATTTTAGTCCTTTAAGCAAATTTTCTTCATATCTGTGAACTTTGTTCCTATCATTTATTTGGGTAACTACTTCTCACATGGTCCCTGCTCTCACAGGTACAAGAGCAATGGAATTAATGTGAGTTGGAGCCCACCTGACTAGTAAAAAGATAGGAGGGTGTCATACTTTTCAAAGTCCCAACAAAACTGGTCATGCTTTTGACTGGCTTTCCAGGAGAGACTTTTCCTGGTGGGAAGGACTTTCGTACAGTTCTTATGGAGAACAGTTGATTATATCGATCAACATTTTAATGTTACTCTCCTTGAACTCAAAAGACCAATTATCAGGGGCTAGAGTGGTGGCGCAAGTGGTAGGGTGTTTGCCTTGCATACACTGACTAGGAAAGACTGAGGTTCAATCCCCCAGCATTCCAAATGGTCCCCCAAGCCAGGAGCAATTTTTGAGTGTATAGCCAGGAGTAACTCCTAAGCGTCACTGGATGTGGCCCAAACAACAACAAAAGACCAATTATAAGAATTTTTCTCATAGCTCTATGTGCAAGAGTCAACAGAATTATATGATAAAACATTTAAAAATATTGTTAATCGTCATCAGACTACTTAAATAAAAATTTTGTCTATGCATCTCATGAAATAATATTAAAATGCACAATAGTTGTAATTTGATGTTTAAAAATAAACAATGAAAGAACAAACTAAGAAACAAGACTTGTTGAATAATTTGATTTTTGTTTCAATAGATGTGCTTTGTGTACATCTAGAGAAATATAAAACCACTAGTAATTGCTGCTAAGAGGTAGGGTGGAAAGAAAATTCAGTCTTTGTCTAAATGCTGTGAGATTTCTACTTAACTGTATTTATATCTATATGACAAAAAAAATTTCCCCAAAATACACCTTTCTTTCTTACATGCTCTTTGTGGAATTCTCTAGCAAAGAAATGTATGCTAACATACAAAGAGCATTTATTCAGTGTTTCACTGTTTATAAAGCACACACACACACACACACACACACACACACACACACAAAGCCCACATTCCAATCTGGTGCCATCTTGTAAGTTCATGTCTGTTTACAGATGAGGAACTAGAGGATGGGATGAGGAAAGTGCTTCTGCCCCAAGTTGAGTGACTAAAGATGACAATCTTCAAAACCAGGCATTTCTTTCATGGTAAATGTCAGGGTATGCTCAGATCTTGTCTGGTAAAGGTGGAAGTTGGAATCTTGGGACACGGCTAAGAGCTTTAAGGTGGAGGAAATCAATGCAAAGAGGGGGAAGTGACGAAGGGCATGGTAGAGAGACTAAAAGGATTTAAGAAGGACAAGAGTTTTGGCTTACTGGTCAATAATTAAGGGCATTGTTTAGGAGTTACAGACCAGGTAAGCAAGGTAGGTGTCTCCTTCCCATGACTGCTCCGTTGTTTAGGGATGACTCATTAGTCACCATCTTGTTTTGTGCTATAGATGAGTTCAGTCCAAACTTCAGTTTGACAGTGGGGTCATCATCCAAGGAATATCAAATGAGCTTCTGTAAAAACATCCAACAGTGCTCTTTGGGTTCTGTTCTCAAAGAAGAAACCTTGGAGGATCTTTTTATTGAACAAATGTTGGCTGCTCTCATGTCCTTGGTAATATTTCCCATTTCACAAATGATCTGATTCTTTTGCATTTCTTTATCTTCAACTCCAGAGATTCAATTTAACACACACACACACACAATCTTATTTGAATTATTCAACCCCATATTCTATATTAATTACCTCAAAACAAGCCAATAATTTCTCTATCCCCCTTTCTCTCTCACTCCACATCTCTTCCCCTTTCTCCTCTCCCCCTGATTCTTCCCTTGCTCTACTTCTTTTGTCACTTCTGTCTTTCTAATTTCTTCTCTCTCCATATCCCTCTTTCAGTTTCCCTTTTTTTCCCCTCGTTCCCTTCCCTCTGTCTCTTCCCCACTCTCCTATTCACTCCTTTTTTGTTCGTCCATCCTCTATCCATTCACCTGCCCAATCTATTTCATAGTTGGTATCATCTTCCCAAAGCATATTTACCCCACTTTTCCCCACCCTTAATTACTGCAACCTGGCCTTTAGATTTTAACTCAAAATGACTTCCTCTGGAAAGCCTTTCTTGATAGGATCATCTTGCAACATCCCCAAGCATCTTCTCCCTGAATCCTCCTCTCTGAACCACTTGTTTTACATTGTAATGGCTTAGTTACTTGTCTTCCACCTTGATTCTATGTCCAGAGTTGGTTGGTGCATTATAGAGATACATCAACATGTAATTAACAAATGAGGAATGACATAAAATGGTTCTCACTCCACAGTAAGTTGACAGGAAGAGACTTTAGCCATGGAATTGAACCATAGCACTGGTGGATCTCGCATAAATTTTACTGCTTTCAACCGTAAGGTCCATTTCTTACTGCCATTATCTAGAAAATCTTAAACTTTGAATAACAAGTTATATTATAGAAGCAATGATTATGGAAAGGTGAACTCTAAGGAATTTCTGGAAGGTCCTAACCACAACTCTTTAGAGGGAAAAAATAGAACACCCTGAGGTTTACAAGGTGGTAAAAGAACCTGAGAAGCTGCAACCAATCTCAAGAGGTTGAGTTCATTCCCCTGCCTCCAGGCAAGGCTGACTTGATCACAAAGTGGGTGTCTTCTGACATTAGTAGTAAAAGAAATGACATTATTATTAGCTGTATAATAATATTCCACTGGAAATAAGCACACAGGGAAAATGATGTCACAGCTTCTCTAAGTAATCTTTGCTGTAGGAGGCCGAAGCGAGGTCCCCACATTCTGAAAATTGACTATATCCTTGCAGCATGATTGCCCCTAAAACAACAAGACAAGAAACCAGTAAGTTCTTTCTTAAGAGAACAAATACTATAGCTCAAGGGTGGGTCTCTGGATTTGGATTTACAAAGTTGCTGGGGCCACAGCCAGGCAGATCTCCCACCCTTTCCAACCAATTCAATGTTTTTCCTTGTGCACAGGGCTTTAAAGTTGTAAAAAAAAAAAAAGCCCCAGATCATTCATGATCTCATTTGGTATGCAAAACCTTTAAGGGACTTGGACACCAAGGATTGGAAAGAAGCTAAGATTGGTACAGACTCAAAGTTGTTTTCCTTTGGTATCTAATCCTGTGCAAGTGACTAAGCTAGAATCAAAGAAGCAAGATTGATGTCCACCCTCCCCAGTTTGACGTTCTATAGCTCAGTTGTGAGAGAACATAGAGAATAGGACAACTCAGCTTATATGTTTCACTCTCTAGTCATAGATACTTGCTTACTTATTAATGCACCCAGCTTTGGGATAGAGTTATGGCAGAAATAGGTTTAAAAAAACATTTTTATCCTCATAGAGCTTTCACTTAGTGCTATGATTAGTGTAAGTGTCTGCAACTACATAATTTTAAGTGCTGTAGAATATTGGAATACAAGAATATTAAGTTTTGTGGTGAGAAATATACCACCTTTTATTACTTTTTCAAAGTTTCCCAAACTTACAAGGAGACTTTAGTCTGTTCAAATAATTTTCAACTAAAAGGGCACAAGCTGTGAGTTTGAGGAAAGTCAATTTTATTATTGGAGTTTTATTCTGATTTTCTTTTGTACAAGTTACATTGCATTATATAGGACCACTAAGTTTCAGATGTACATCATTAATATTCAGTCTGTGTGTGCACATTAATTTTACCATTCAACATCCAATTCCATCATTCACCATACAGTTGACTCCTTCAACAAAATTTGCTTACTATCTCTCCTCTTACCTTCTCATAACTACTAACTGGTCTAAGAGTTCCAAAGTTTATTTTTGTTTTATTTATTTTACCCATGCTTTTATATTCTCTGTATAGTACATATGAAATCCTACAGTGTTTCTTGGTCTGACTTATTTCACTATTCATCCAGTTAACTAAATCTGATGTGGGGATATGCTACTGTTCCATATAAAATTGAGTGACAGAGTTGCTTTTCAGATAAATTATCTAATCAGCAGTGACTAAAGAACATATGCAGCTAAAAGGACTAAAGACCATTGGGGTAACATAATCCTGGAGTCTGGGACACTAAACTAGGCAGAGAACACCTGCCCTTACAGACACAAACTCACATGCCACCTTGTTCTTGGATTTATAAAAACTAGAATAAGGTTAACACAAAGGTTTGCTACTTCCTGCTTTGATTAATCCCATACCTGTTAGCTTCACCACCATTCTCATCCCTATCCTTTAGCCACCAGGGGTCTTCCTGATCTGAACCTGGCCCCCCAACAGAGAACACTATTATCTTTCTCCCCCTCACTCCTTGCCAGTGATTTATCTACCTTATCTTAATGCCCACACTTTCTCTGAGGTCAAAGATACTCTCAGGGCACTCCCTTCAAGTTAATAAAACTTGAAGAACTAGCTGGCTCCTGCTCCTCTCATGAGAAAAAGAAACTTCTAGACCCAATTGAATCCACATTCTCACAAATATGGGTTATGGGTCCTAAACAGGACAGTGACAGAAGCCCCTGAAAAGTTTACTAAAATATTAGGGTACAAACTGAATCTGAACCTGAATATGAATAGATTGCTGAGCCAACCTCTGAAAGATAGGCTCTGAAAACTGCATTTTAGGAGGATCCCTAAGTCTGTCAGTCCACGTCTTGGTTGGATGACCCTACTCAGATGGCTGCCTAGGTAACCCAGGAACCATTCATAAAGCCCTCCTGGTGGCAGTACATGGAGTAGTTGCTGAACTTTGATCTCCAGCAAAGCAGCATTCAAACCTAAGGTTCCTTACGAGGAAGTGACTGAGCAGCCTCAAGCAAGAAGCTGTTTAGTTCAGAGCCTGAGTCTTCCTGATATGATAACCAACGTTTCCATGCTTCCTAGAGGTACTGGCAAGATTCTGAGATCTCAGGGAAGGAGAGTGCATGATCTAGTGCTGTAATAAAAGTCAAGGAAACACTAGTCAGGACTAACATAGGATAACTTTTCTCATCTTGGTAACAAAAGGAAACTCTATTTACCCTGTAGAGAAAGTAGGAAGAGAAAAGAGAGAAGAGGAAGAGAGAAAAGTCCCCCAGAAACCTGATGTCCTGGTCAGTGGACCCCTCTCCTTTATACCAAAGAGTTTCACATAGTCAGGGACATAAATTCCTAGCCAGCCTGCTCTCCTTATCCTGAATATTTCTGCCCCTAGAAATGTGGTCAAAGATGCCCTGAAGTCCTCAGGTGGGAGGCAGATTTGTCCCCAGGAAAAGACAGTTGAGAAGGAAAGCCCACCCACTGGCAGGATCCAGAACACCAGAACACCAGAAGGGCTGAATTGCTGTCTATTTACTAATAGGACATCTCCTATCTCCCTATTCTGAGTTGCTTTTCTCCTCATTTAGAAATGGGGGCCAGGGACTGTTCCCTTATAATAGGAACAGAAACCCATGCACAAATGATACACACTCATTTGTTCACTCGTTTTTTTAGCAGACCTCACAGAGATTACTGGGTGCCCAAATAATTGATACCTCATGGTCAGGGGGTTTACTTCTCCCTCATTGTGCAAATGAAGAGCCTGGGACCCAGCAAGGTAAAGTGATTCAGTTAATATCTCAGTGCCAGCAAGTGGTGGACCACAAGTTAGAGCTAAGTCTCTTGACTGGCACTTTTTTCTTTCCCATTTAACATATGCACTGCTCATAGGTAGGGCACAAGTACATGGCCATAAGGACCTTTATCTCTTGACTTCATCAATTTCCAGAGTTCTGCAACTGTTTGCTAGTGGGAAGAACAGTTTTATTCAAATATGCTGGGAGAAGAGTATAGAACAGATAATGGGAAAAAGGATAGGCAGCAAATTTCATACCTGTACATATGAATTACCCACAAGTCTTTTTCAAATGCAGGTTCCATAAATGAGTCCACAACCCTGAGCTTTTGTTATTTCTAGACCACCTCTTCTCATTCTCTTCCCCTCCCTCCCATTTTTCCCCCTGGCCATTTTCATTTCTGTAATCTAGAGCCAATGGATTGGAGATGGAAATACTGTATGCTTGAAAGTATTGCTAACAATTTTGTAAATTATGGCATGAAGATTAAATTTTAATTGCCTTCTAAAATTTTTTGAAATGCAGGTGCCAACTTGGAGCACAGCGATGGTTTGGGAATATGGATTCCTAGTAGACTTCTGGGTTTACTGATGTGACTCGGTCTGGATCAGAAGTGGAAGGAGACTATAGGCACTCTAATGCCAGCTTGCCTGTATTCAAAGCCCAAGTTTGTGCTGCCCAACCTTGTGCCTTTGAACAAGTCTCTGTGTCTGGATTTTCTTGCCTTAAAAAAGGATCATAGGAGATGATCCTCATAGAGCTTGCTCCATGGAGCATTGAGTAGTTTCATGAGTGGACATGGATTAAAGAATTTTCCTTGTCTGGTACATATTAGACATGTAAGCACATCAATTGTTCTTAGAAGGTAGAAAAGGAGTGTTCATCATAAGGTAGCCCCCTACTTCCTGCCCTGACCCTCATACTGTATGAGTTTGCACATTAATCTCAAATATCTGACTAGTCTTGATCCTAACCATCCTAAGATGCAGAAGGCTGAGTCCATCTAATAAAGATGATGAACAGAGCAGCTCCAGTTAACACTGTACCCTCACTGGTATAAACTATGGCATCCAAACTGATGCAAACCTCCTGCAGGCAGATAAAGCCAAGCCACCTTTCAGATCCCAGATCCAGCTGGCAAATCTTTCAATGTGTTTGCTCTAAAAACTTTCCAGAACTTTCACCAGGCATATTATAACTCAATATTGAAGAACTCAATATTGACAGCCATCTACAATATCATCAGAATGAAGTATAAAGTAGTTGCCTGAGGAGTTCTCAAAGTCACCAGAACAAAAAAGCCCTCAGAGTCTCCAGTCCAGAGAAATAGTACAGAAGGTTAAGGCATTTGCCTTGCATTTTTCCAATGCAAATTTGAACCCTGGTACCACATATGGCCTCCTGAAAACTTCCAGATGTGATCCCTGACACATATCATCAGAAAGAAGTATAGCAGAGGAGTTCTCGAGGTAACCAAGACAAAGCCCCAGAGAGATTGTGTGGTAAAGCTCTTACTTTGCATGTAGCCTAGCCCAGTTTATAGCCTGGTACCCAATATGGTCCTCTGAACACTACTTAGAGTCATTCCTTGAGTACCTCTAGGAGTGATTCTAAGTGCAGAACCAAGAATAAACTCTAAGTACAGCTGGGTGTGGCCCCATCCCAAAACCAAAACCAAAGCAAAAATATCTGAGGTAAAATGAGAACCAGCTATTCAAGATTGATTCCTTTCCCTCTGTTTCAGAGACCCTTTTCCTCTTCTCTTGAGGACTCCTTCCAACTTTCCTGCCCCACCTCTCAGCAGCAAGCCTTTCATTTACTTCCTTTTTGATGAGTGAGAAGAGCTGTCAGCTATGTGAATGGAAATCTGGAACTAGTTTTTTCCTCAGAAGCCAAGTCTTTGACTAGAGGAAAAACACTCGCCTAAAGAGACCTTTGTAAAAAAAAAATAATAATAGTAATAAATATATATACAATATTATATTTAATGGCCATAGATTACAAAATTATCCATGATTAGATTTCGGGTATACAATGTTCCAATCCCTTCACCAGTGTCCAATTTCCTCTATCAATGTCCCTCCCACCCCCAAACCTGCCTCTGTGACAGGCACTTTTTTAATAACCTTTAGCACTGTTACTGATAGGGTTTCATGCTTATCACTTTACCTCCTTTCAGCAGCTCCTAGTCTTCTCTTTCAAATAAATCCTTTCACCATTGCTGTAGTGTTATCTTCACTTTCCTAAACCCCACCAACCCACCTTCCCACCACCTGTGGTAATGGCTTTCTTTCTACTAAAAGACCAGTTTAGGGACAAGTTTAGATACCCACCATGAACCAGGAGCTGGTGGAAAGGAAGGGATGGAGCTTCAAGGTGAGAAAGACCCAGATTCCAATCGTAGCTTCAGCTCTTATCCACAGTGCCCTTGAGTAAGTCACCAAGTTCCTCAACTGTAAAGTGGGGCACCACCTCCCATCCAGCGTGATTGTGGGATTAGAGATAATGTGCAGCAAGTACCCAGGATAATCTTGACCTTGGCAACCCCTCAATTAATAGCCATGACAGTGATCTCTGCTAAAGTAGGACTGACCTCCCTCGTCATCCAGCCTGTTGCCAACACCCCCTTCATTTCAGCTAGAAGATAACTACAAGGAATGCCCCGTGTGGACTCCTTGAACCCAGGTGGTTCTGTGGAATTAACCTCAGATCCCTGCATCCTGCATAGGAATAATATGATCAACAGGTTTAGCTGAATGCAGACCCTGACTCTGGTCATAAAAGGCGTCCCCCATCCCCTAGGATCTGTCATCAGGAGCCACATTTTCAGTCCTGGAGTGTGGCACACCTCCCCCAGACTAGCACGTTGCCTCTCTCTCTCTCTGGCGCACAACCTGAGTTTGATCCCGGCTCCTGGGGTGGGCGAGGTCCTGGCGTGTGCAGGCAGGGGAACACTAAGCTCTGGGTTGGGCATTTGCTCCATTGTTTCTTCCTCTCTCTCTTATCTCCAGCTAGTTAGTGATTAACTGCTCTTTGAAGGGTTCCCAGCCTTTGCAAGCTCCCCGGGAGGGAGTACAGGTGGCCACTGGGCTGGAGCAAGAAGATTGACTCAGGGCCCAACTCTTTCTGCAAGATGGGGAGGACCCAGAGGCACAGCCTGGGGTCATGGGCTGGCAGCGCAAAGCCAAAAAAAATTGGCACTCTGTGATCTGGCAGGGGGTGCTGGGAAGGGCACAGAGAAGGTGTGTCTGCAGGCAGGAACAATTTCCTTAGAAATGTGTGTGTGTGTGTGTGTGTGTGTGTGTGTGTGTGTGTGTGTGTGAGAGAGAGAGAGAGAGAGAGAGAGAGAGAGAGAGAGAGAGAGAGGAAGAGAGAGAGGAAGAGAGAGAGAGAGGGAGGGAGGGAGGGAGAGAGAGGGAGGGAGGGAGGGAGGGAGGGAGGAAGAGAGAGAGAGAGGGAGGGAGGGAGAGAGAGAGAGGGAGGGAGGGAGGGAGGGAGGGAGAGAGAGAGAGAGAGGAAGAGAGAGAGGAAGAGAGAGAGAGAGAGAGAGTTCACCCTAGGCGTTTTCTATACAAACTTCATAGAAAGAAACATGTTCAGTGCAAACCTTGATCAGTTTAACTTGCCATCAAAAGTGAAACTATACCCCTGAAATTCAATAGTATTTTATTTATTATTTATTTTATTTATTTTAATGACAACAATCTCTTGTTTTTTTCTTAATTTTTTAAAATAAGATCTTTATTTAAGCACCAGGGTTGCAAACATGTTTGTAGTTGGGTTTCAGTCATAAAAAAGGACAACCCCCTTCACCAGTGCAACCTTCCCACCACCAAGCCCCCCCCCAATTCCCTCCTCCCCACTCCTCTGCCCATATTCCAGACAAGCATTCTATTTCTCTCACTCACTACCATTGTTATGATAGTTTTGGGTGTAGTTATTTCTCTACTTCCACTCACCATTCTTTATGGTAAGCTTCATAATATGTGCTGGTCTTTCTGGCCCTCATGTCTATTGGCTCTGGGTATTATTACCATACTGTTTTTTATTTTTCTTAAATTCCACTGATGAGTAAAACTATTCTGTGTCTATCTCTCTCCCTTTGACTAATTTCACTTAGCATGTCCATCCATGTATAAGAAAATTTCATTATTTCATTTTACCTAACAGATGCATAGTAATCCATTGTGTAGATGCACCACAGTTTCTTTTAGACCAATGAAAACTCACTGGGAATAGAAGAGTTACCATCAACATAACTAGAGCAGAATAACCCTCTCCCAGCTAACTGTTCTTGGTGTGGGCCACAGAGTTGATCAGGGTAATTTGGGTAAGCTTCATCTAGAACTTTCTAGAAGATGAGGACCACTTCCTTTCAAATATGGCTATCTCTTTCCTCTACTTTTCTTTTGCTTCAATACCAGTGTTTTTTATTTGATGTATGAAGATCCACAGAGGGACTTTTATATGCATACATACATACACTAAAGAAAGTGATTAAGATCATGTTTTGAGAACATTTTCCTAGTAATGGGCTTCTGTACTCAGCAGGAGGTGAATCAGACCTTGTTAGGTCTCACCCCATGTCCTTTTACTCACTTCCTGTTTATTCCATTGTTTTCATGGGTGCGGTTGTGGGGAGAGATGACCACAACATGGAGGGCCCTTCATGCTCTCTCTTCATTCCTTCAGTACAGCTGCCTCTTTCTTTGCTCAGATGCTCCAGACTTCTCTCACCCCAGAGGGGCCTCTTTCATCCAGCTCTTCTAGGCCCTTTCTCAAGTTCAGGCTCAGCACCCAAGTCTCACCCCGGGAGGGGCCTATCCTTAATGACTGTCCTGCCTGAAACAGCATCACACCCCCATTTCGTGATCACCCAGTTTAGGTCTTCACAACTTAAACTCTGTTTTCTTTTTTGTTTGTTTAGTTTTATTTAGTGTTCTGAATGAAAGCTCCCACAGGGCAAGACTTGTGCTCAGCTATAGCAATTGCCAGAGCACCAAAGGAGGGCAGAAAAAGCTAAAATATATTTGCACCTGAGTGAATGTTAAGTTCTTAGTCTCTCTAAGAGATTGGTTGTAAACTCCAAAACTTAAGAGCTCTTGCTCTAAATCAGGAATTAGCCAACTACAATTGTTAAGTCAAGTATGGTCTGGTTTTCTATATCTAGGAATGATTTTAAAAGATAATATTTACCAACATAAAAATATATAAAATTCACATTCCAGTGCACTTCCCTAATGTTTTAGAGAAACAAGCCATCGAGCAAGTTTTGACAAAGATGAACACATGACAGTGGAAAGGGGTGATCAGATTTGGAAACTGCACTTTCCCTGTGGTTGTTCTAAAACAAGAGTAGGGAAATTGAACCTAAAGGCTCTATTGGAAACCGACCCCAGATGATTCCCTTATTTGATAAGAGCAACACACCTTTTTGGTATTTCCTGTGGTGAGTGGTGCTGACTTTCCCTTTGGAGGTTGCTTGAAAAAGAAAACAAATACCTTACAAAGTGAAAAAAAGAAATAAAGAAACTCATGAACAGTGGTTCTAGAATTCAAAGAAAGGGAAAGATCACTTGTTAAAGAAATGTGGCAGTAAACTAGTGAATCCATCTGGGAGAGAGTTAGAGAGTAGGTGTTTCTGATGACACCATCTGTCAGCTGAGGGCTCTCCAGCTCTTTGTAACTTCCCCAGGTTTGTTAGAGTGACTTCAAATATCAACTACTGATAAGGTCTAGGGAATCTCAGTCAGGAGAAAAAAAAATTGGTGTCACAAAGTCTCTGTTTTCAAATGGCAAGAAGAATCCCAGAAAGACAATGGATAGTAGCCACAAGGAAGAAAGAGGGAAATCAATCTACAGAACCCATCACAGAAGACAATTGGAAAGGTGAACTGCCCTGACTTTCAAAAGTGACCTGCCATTTCTAAGGTGGAGCAAGACCTTTTTTGGATCACATACTCACACACACACACACACACACACACACACACACACACACACATACACACACATAGTGCAATCAGCAACAGCCTCTCAGTTCATCTCTCCCAGAATGAGTAAATATTTTGACATCACTAAAACAACAACAAAAATATGATTACTATAGAGGAGAGAGTTTCAGAGTAAAATAAATCTGTATATTCTAACTATTCAAAGTCACTGCAAAAAAATTAGTAGAAATTCTATTTTAAATAAACATTAAGTGGGGGCCGGAGAGATAGCCTGGAGGTAAGACATCTGTCTTCCATTCAGAAGGATGGTGGTTCAAATCCCAGCATCCCATATGGTCCCCCATGCCTGTCAGGGGCGATTTCTGAGTGTAGAACCAGGAGTAACCCCTGAGTGCTGCTGGGTGTGACCCAAAAACAAATAAATAAATAAATAATAAACATTAAGGGGCCAAAGAGATAGTATAGCTTATAGTATAGTATGCTTTGCATACTGTTGAAATTAGTTCAATCCCCTACACCATATATACTGACTGTTGCTAGATGCAACTCTAAAGGCCCACAAATATTGCTAGGATATTATTCCAAACATTTCAGGGCCCTTAGTAGCACTGCATCCTTGAGCTCTAGTATTGACCTCCCAGTCTGATTGGCCAAAATTACCAAGCATTCTTCAAATTACTATCAATACACACATAAAAAATGCTCATGGGCTGGAGAGCTAATACAGTGGTAGGGCATTTGCCTTACATATAACCAACTAGGGTTTGATCCCCAGAATCCCCAATTATGGTTCCCTGAACACACAATGAAGTGATTTCCCTGAGAAGTGATTCCTGAGCATAGAACCAGGAGTAATCCCTGAGTATCATTGGGTATGTCCCAGAAAAACAAACAACAAAACAAAAAAACTACCTCCCCATCAAAATGATGCTCGATCTTACTGATAATCAAAGAAGTACAAGCTAATATACCATGTCCTTAAAATTTCAAAATAAAAATGTCTGATGATAACAAATGTTCCAAGAGATAACAAGGAAATATTCTTGTTTGAAATCACTAGTTGTGAAGTAATTCCCTTGTTGGCTCTAAGCCACTACAACTAGTTTAGGACTAAAGATTGTACAAATACATTGGAGAAAAGCCTGCTCATTCCAACAAAGAAACACATGCCCATGACTTTGTGAATCCCAGTCCAGAAGCAAGTCCTGGGAAGCTTTTCAGGATCACAAAGTCTATGGTAAGATAAACAATTTGATGCAATCTAGATGAACTCTATGGATAAATAAATTGGGACACAATCTACGTTTGCTCATATTTTTGGTTTTTGGGCCACACCCGGTGGTGCTCAGGGGTTACTCCTGGCTGTCTGCTCAGAAATAGCTCCTGGCAGGCACGGGGGACCATATGGGATGCCGGGATTCGAACCAACTACCTTTGGTCCTGGATCGGCTGCTTGCAAGGCAAACACCACAGTGCTATCTCTCCAGCCCCTCATATTTTCACTCAACAAATTTCCCTGAGTTCTTGTTAACAAGCTTAAGAATCACCTTGGAAAGTTATTTAAAAGAAAAAATTCCAGGCCTCAACCTCAGAGACTGAGTGTTACGTCTGGGAAAGGGTCCAGGATAGGACCTTTTCTGAAGTTACATGTGATGTTAGTGCTTGTGGTCTTTGAATCATGTCGCAGCTAATCATTCATCTGGAGGTTAGATTTCAAACTGCACTATTAAACTAAGTGGGCTGTATGTGGTCCCTACTTACTCATCAGGTAAAGTCCTGAACTGCCTAATGCAGGGGGGAAAGCATTCAAGGGCTTTTTTTCTCTATAGGTTTCAGCCCACATGTGGACTGAGAATATCAATCTTGGAAGCTAGAAGCATCTTTAAAGATGAAATGCCGGGGCCCGGAGAGATAGCACAGCGGCATTTGCCTTGCAAGCAGCCAATCTAGGATCAAAGGTGGTTGGTTCGAATCCCGATGTCCCATATGGTCCCCCGTGCCTGCCAGGAGCTATTCCTGAGCAGACAGCCAGGAGGAACCCCTGAGCACCGCCGGGTGTGACCCAAAAACAAAAACAAAAACAAAAAAAAAAAGATGAAATGCCACTACACAAGTGGAAGAAATAATAATCGAATGGGACTACATAAAATTAAGAAGCTTCTGCTCCTCAAAGAAAGAAGACCAGAATACAAAGGCAGTCCACAGACTGGGAGAAATTTGTCTGATAATCATATGATAAAGAATTAATATCTAAGATAAAAATGCTTATATGTTGATTAATTATGCCAATATATTGATTAAATATTAAGTTGATGAAAAAAGTCAGTAAATGCATGGTTTATGAGTGTGCAATAGCTAGATAATTCAAAAATATTTGATTATTTGACTATAGAAAAATAGTATAAAAATTCACGAAAACGTTGGTCTTATTCCCTACAAACACTTCCCTACCTATCAACAAAAAAATATTACATTGACTATATCCCCAATATAAACATGGTTCCATGCCATCTCCTTAACCATGAATTTGGGTCATTGCAGAGGCAGTGATCAAGATCTCAGATCTCACTTTTTGAAAGTTTGCAAACTTCTCTAAATTGAATTATCAAGTACTGATAAATAATAGAATGGAGTAGGATCATTTCCTTTGCTCTGAGACAAGTTTGATTAACAAATATTTGTGATCAGTGATCAGATTTATGTCAAAGGAAAAGTGTAGTGTTTCTTCCCCTCTCATATCTATCCTTCTCTCTTCCTCAGGAGTTGCCTTGGGTTGCAAGGACTTATAAGCAGCTTGACTTACATAGTTGGTTCCAATGGGGGATTGAAAGGAAGAAGTCAGAACATTTCTTACCTCCTTTTCTACCATAGGTATTGCTCTAATAACCCCTTCATTTCCCTCATGAATTTAGCATGCTCAGAAAACTGACAGGCACTTTGGTAATATTCCCTCCTTCTTTTTTCCTATAAAAGACAGTGAGTATCTGCCTTATTTCTTGAGTTACCTTATCCACCTCAGTTTGGATGCACATAACTTCTGATACAGATGTAACCCATTCCCTGCATTCAATTCTCTCTATTGAAAATCTTAATTTCCTTTATGCTTTCCTGGTTAGGCTCCAAGCTATACAGATGTCTCTGTTTTCCAGATCAATCAATATTATATCTCTTAGCTTTCCATACTCATCAGTTTTTCTTTCCAAAGTCTATTCATCTCACTTAATTTTCATGAGACTGAGATAGGGCATAGATTACCTCTTCATTTGATAGAAGAGAAAACAATTCTATAGATGCTCAGATGATATTCTAACATCTATAGCTTATAAACTACAGAGTAAAGCTAGAGTCCAGTTGCTTGTGGGCTTGTGTTCATTTCACTATGGTATTCAGTTTCCTCTATCTCTCCAACCCTTACCACAAGTCATTCTTTTTTGTCTTTTGGTTTTTGTTGTTGCTATATTGAAGCCACATCCATTGATGCTCAGGGCTTATTTCTGGTTCTACACTCAGAGACCACTCTTGACCAGTCCTTCTTGGGGCATCATATGGAGTGTCAGGGATCAAAAGTCATTTGCAAGGCGATACCATACTACTTGCTAAACTGTCATTATACCAAGACATAAATAAAGATTCATTTGGGTCTCATTTGCACTTGATGAAAAGGTGCGAAAACTATGCAAATTGCTGATCCATTGCAGTTCAATGGAGTATTCATTTCTAGCTTTATCATGATCAGAATGTTTTGCATTAAAGTCAACCAGGCTTTGTCATTATTCTATAAATCTTACAATAGCTTATCTCAAAGTCAAAATAACACAGCAGAGAAGATTTCTAATCAAACCTTAGATTTCTAGACCCTTGTCTCACCTTCTGAAATAGAGCATTTAGTGCGTGGATTCTGGAAAGATAGAAAGGTGTTTTTAACTAGCATGTTCAATGATTATCATAAAAAAGAAAGTTTTGAGATGCACTCCTTCAGAGATAGCGGGAAAAGTTGTCAACATCCACAGAAGAGGAGAGATCAGCAAGTGACAAAAAGAGTTAGTTTCTGGCCAATGAAATAAAGATGTTCTCAGGTTTCCTTCAAAAAGAAGTATTACTTTTGTCATACTACTATGTCTAGAGCTTAGTTTCAAACAATACATATACTAGATCCATTGACTAAACAGAGACCCCCTATTATATTCCATCTTAGACATGAGAAATATAGACCTCAAAATGAGTAAACTGCTATCAGATCACTGAGATGTGACATAAGGAACAGAGGAATTCTACCTGACTACAAAGTTGCTTTCCTTTCATTCATGTCACCTTTTCTAGAATGGAGACTACTTCCTCTCCAAATTACCATAGGACCATATATGCTGAAGGGCTCTGCAAGGAGCATCTTAATCCTGTTATATAGAAGGTCTGGCTTTTTTTTTTTCCTGCTTCATCTTGAATGAGGGAGCTCCCTGTAAATCAAAAAGAAAGCAGGTAACTGGCAAGCCCTCCTTCTCACTTGCTAAGGGATAGATAGGGATCTTAGCAGGTAAGCCTTCATGGGTCTCATTATCTGCCTCAATTTTTTGTTTGTTTGTTTGTTTTGTTTTGGGTCACACCCAGCAGCGATCAGGGGTTACTCCTGGCTCTAAGCTCAGAAATTGCCCCTGGCAGGCACGGGGGACCATATGGGATGCCGGGATTCAAACCAATGACCTTCTGCATGAAAGGCAAATGCCTTACCTTCATGCTATCTCTCCAGCCCCATCTGCCTCAATTTTTCCTCAGAGGTTCTTAAAGGATTCTACTTCAACCCTTGGTTAAGAAGTTTCTGGTTTTAATTCTTTTAGTTTTATTGATATTCTGTGGATTACATGCTAATAATAATTTTCTTGTGCATGTAATTCCAACACCATACCACTCACCAGAGTACTTTCTTCCTTCCCAAGAACCCCAATATCTCTCCCTTCTAACCTCCTCAACTCAATTGTGTGGATAAATTCTCCCATTATGTTGCCTTCAGGCCTTTGCAGTTACCTTGCTGTGTATCTTTAAGTTTATGAGAGATCATCCTATATCTATTCCTTCCTTTTAACTATCCCTTTCACCCAACAGAAAATTCTTTAGTTCCTATTCATGTTGCTGAAGATTGCATGATTTTGTTATTTCTTAGAGGTGCATATTATTCTATTGTGCATATAAGCTATTCATCTAGATTTCGGAATGTGGGTTGTTTCCACCTCTTGGTTATTCTAGATGTGATATTTTAAGTGCAACAATGAACACGGATATGTATATATCTTTTCAAACTAATGTTTTTGTGTTTAGGGGATAGATACTAAGAAAGTAGTATCACTGCGTTGTATGGTAGAAATTTCTAGTTTTATTCCCAAACCAGTGTGAACCAATCAGATCACTTGAAGCAGCTTTAATTTTCCCAATGAGGTCACTAAGGTAGTCATTCTTATGACCCAGTTGTCATTATTCTTACAAATATTTAAAAGGTTAATAACATGAATAAACAAATGTTAATACAGGGCAATTGACCAGTTGAATGATCTGGTATTATCTGAAATATTTTTTTCCTCTCACACTTTACTTTATATGGGAGATCACCATTTTGTGGATGTTTTGATCAGTTGGATTAATGAAAATGCCTAATAGAGACTGAGAAGAGGTAAGGACAAGGTTAGAAAGATCTCCAATCAGTGGCATCACTCAAGGGTGAAGAGAGGATTTCTGACCTATAAAGAAATATCTGCTGGTTTCCACTAAGCTGGTGTTGAACCTTAACTTTCCTCTCTAAAATTTTTGTTTTACTTTGAGCCATATCCAGTGGTTCTTGGGGCTTCATCCTGGCTCTGGACTCAGGTATCACTCCTAGCAGGACTTGGAGGAACATACGTGATGAAGGGATTAAAACCGAGGTTTGTCACATGCAAGGCGAGTACCTGACAAGCACAGCTTATAAGTAGGCTCTTGTCACGAGATGAGGTAGCTCTGCCTCATTATAGAAAAAACAAAAGGTCTGAGTTCAAGTTCCAGATCAATTACTCACTAGATGATGAACCTGTGAAATAACTTTCTGAGCCTCTGTTCACTCATCAGGAGACAGCAGTAGCATATATAAAATGAAGAGAGTGGGGACGTCCAGATAATCTTGTAAAGAATGCCTGCAATAAGACCCAGGACAACCAATATTTAAAATGCAAGCAATGATATTGTGAAGAGAGTAAAGGTATTTTCCATACAAGTGTCAACAATTCAGCAAGGTTCCATATATACGAAATGGAAGAAACAAGATAAAGAAAATCAAAGGCATAGCAAGACTATGGAAGCAACCAAGATGCCCTTCAACAGACGAATGGCTAAAGAAACTGTGGTACATATACACAATGGAATATTATGCAGCTGTCAGGAGAGATGAAGTCATAAAATTTTCCTATACATGGATGTACACGGAATCTATTATGCTGAGTGAAATAAGTCAGAGAGAGAGAGAGAAAAACACAGAATGGTCTCACTCATCTATGGGTTTTAAGAAAAATGAAAGACATTCTTGCAATAATAATTTTCAGACACAAGAGAGAAAAGAGCTGGAAGTTCCAGCTCACCTCAGGAAGCTCCCCACAAAGAGTGATGAGTTTAGTTAGAGAAATAACTACATTTTGAACTGTCCTAATATTGAGAATGTATAAAGGAAATGGAGAGCCTGTTTAGAGTACAGGCGGGGGTCGGGTGGGGAGGAGGGAGATTTGGGACATTGGTGATGGGAATGTTGCACTGGTGATGGGTGGTGTTCTTTACATGACTGAAACCCAAACACAATCATGTATGTAATCAAGGTGTTTAAATTAAAAAAATGCTAAAAAAAAGAAAGAAATAAAATTATCATTATTAGTGAATAACATCACTATTTCCACATAAAAGCCGAAGAAAAATATAATTTTTCTGTGACTTATATACAAGTAGAATTCACAGAATAAAAACACATCTGCTTTTAATTTTAGAATGTATTAAGATTTTATAAGATGGTTAGATATAAAGTTTAGTTAATACTCTATATACCAATGTCAAATTTTTATAAAAATAAAAATAATGTGAGACCAGAGAAATAATAAAGTAGGTAGAGTCCTTGCCTTGCATGTAGCTGACCTGGGTTCCATCCCCAAATGATCCTCAACTACATCAGGAGAGATCTCTGAGGCCAGAGTGAGGAGTAACCTTTGAGCATCACTGGATGTGATCCAAAAACAAACCAACTAAATAAAATTAATGTTGTTTACACTAGGAGTTAAAATGGTCAAAATCTCTGTAAGACTACTGTAGAAAAAAAAAAACATCATTGAGAGTCACTTAATGTGATACATCAGCAGAAAGGTCAAAAGTCATATAACCATATCATTAGATGCCTTGAAAGCATTCAAAAGTCAATTTTATAAAAAATTTCTTAGTAAATGATTATATAAAAATATCTCAACATACTAAACTATGAGGCTGAAATTGTTTTTTAAGATGAGAAATAAGACAATATTGCCCACTTTTTAATTTACTGTTAAAGTTCTTAGCCAGAGCAATTAGTCAGACATGAGTAAAAGAAATAAATTGAAAAATAATAAAAACAAGAAAAACAGTACTATTTCAGATATGAGATTATATTTACTTACATACACATATCATATATATATATATATACATTCTAAAATCTCTAGTACAAAACTATCAAAATAATTAGAAGAAAAATGAGAAAGTCAAGTGAAAATCTGCAGAATCAACATACAATAAAATTGCATTTTATGCAATACAAATGAGGAGGAAAAATTAAGAAAAAGATCCATTTATAATCATATCAAAGAGTAAAGATATTTTAAATGTAAAGGCTTAAAAATATTTTAAATGTCAATTGAGCCTAAATTTGTTATTGAGTCAAAGTCCCAAGAAGACTGTATAAGAATTTGACAAATTTTCTAAAATATATGTGGAATTTCCAAAGTACGAGGCTAAACAAAACCTTATTTGAAGAAGAAACAGAGTAGGAGGACTTACTCAACCAGTATTGGGTCTTACTGTAAAAGTAAGGTAATTAAGTCTCATTTAAATTCAAGGATATAGAGTTAGGCATCACAGTGTTTTCCAATATCTGAGGAGCTTTCCCATCCAGGCACATTGCTAGCTAGACAATACATCATAGCCTCTTGCCGATGAGTGGGAAATGGGTTCGAAGAGGAAGTAAGTGATAGGCAACATTTTCATGCTGAGTCAGTAAAAACATCGTGGGTGGTTTCCAGTTTTTCTTCTCTGGATAGACAGTAATCCCAATGGTGCAAACACTTCATCTTACAAAGGATAATTTTCCTAATGTATCTTCTGCACCAGCAGTGACCTATGAGTGGAACAGGCATAAATTTAAATTGTTAAGCCATGAGATGTCAAAGTTGTTTTCTATCCAAAATGAAGCATCCTATCCTGTTCAACATGCAGGCAGGCTAATGGTACAACAGTGCACCCTGACAGAGACTAATACGATTGTACAAACTAACTGCACAACAAAAATGAAATTTTAGAGCAATGGGAAAGAATAGGCTTGGTACAACTGGCATCCACTTGGAGTCAGGTAATAGAATGTGACCCTGCCTCACACCAGACATAGAAAACAATTCCTATCTTTATTCAAAAGCTAACACTTTATACAGCTTTTAGAAAAAAATAAGAAAATCTTTCATATCTCATGAAAAAATATCTAAATAAATACAAATATCATAAGCCATAAAAGAAAATACAACTCAATTTATTAAATTTTTTATAAAATTAAAAAAATTAATAAAGTAGGCTTTATTAAAAAGGCTTAACAAAATTTTAGTAGCTTCTTTCTATCTCTGGATCATGAGATTTGGGGCTGAGTTTATTTTCTAAATTTTGCATTTCTCTATTTTTCAAATATTCTATGAAAAATAATAATCTCTTTTCTAGTAAAATAGAAAAAAATAAGAAATTGTTAGGGTATTTTTTGCTTATCAAAATAAAGATAAAGGTTGAGCATATGGAATAAGAATTTTCCAGACCTTATAATTATTTGCAAATAAATCCAATGGTAGAAAAACTCACAATGGTAGCATTTCAGAAAATGTGTTAAGATGATGGAAGTGGGATACAATGGTCTTGTATCCTTTCTTATGATTTTTATAGCTCCTTTCATTTTTTTATTTCAATTTTTCATTAGCTCTTTCATCCAAGATTACCAGGGAAGTCAAACATATTATAAAAAAGGGGGGGCAGAACAAGTGTACAGCCAATAGGGCACTTGCCTTGCATGCAACCAACCAGAGTTCAATCCCTAACTCTCCATATGGTCCCTTGACTCCTTCCCTGAGTAATCCCTTAGCACAAAGCCAGGAATAAGTCTTGAGCACCTCTAGATGTGGTGCTCCAATTTTAACTTATTTTGAGACCAGAAAGTAAGTACAGTGACAGGGTGCTTCCTACTATGATGTTCAACTGGGTTCAATCCCTGACACCCCATAAGATCCCCCCAGGTACCACTAGGAATAATTTCTGAGTGAAGAACCAGGAATAACTCCTAAACATCACTGAGTCTGACCCAATGATGAGACAAAACAAAATTAAGAACATGTTAAGATATCCTTTCAGTTAGAGGCTCAGGACCTTTTTATTTCTTGAGGAAGAAAATAAAAAGAAAGTGTTCTCCTTTCTCCTTCTTCCATATCGTGTCTCTTTTCTCTAACAGAAACTTTATTTTAACCCATGTCTTGAATAGCATTCTCTGACCCTGAAAAGATGTGAAGACCCTGGCATTATTCTATGGGCCTCCCTCAGTCAGTCACCCCATTCAGGCCTATTGTAAAATCTTTATTAGACCCACATTTGACTCTGAGCAGTCTGAATAGAAAGGTCTTTCAAGATCTAAAGCATATGTAAGGATACTTATTTTTACTCTTGGTTTTTATAGCTTTATTGGCTCTTCTTTATTCATTGAACATTTATTGGGCACAGGTAGTAAATTCCTCACAGACCATAGCTCCTGAAGCCCTGAGAATGTCCACTTTTTATTCTGGACTCTGATCAAGTATGGAGAGAGAGACTGTGGGGGTCTTCATCCAAACAAATAAACATACATGGAAGATCATTGGTTTGGGTGTTTGTTTTATTAATTTCGAGGTGCCATAACTGGTAGTACTCAAATGCTCTTGGAGTTCACTTGCTTTAGTGCTCCGGGGTCCATGTGGTACCGAGGATCAAACCCCACTCTCTTGCATGCAACGCATGTTGCTTAATTTGATGAGTAATGTCTCTCGCCCTGGGTTTGAAATGAATTCAGAGATTCACAGGTGCCTCATTGTACTCATCAAAGAGAATCTGGAATAAAGATGGGAAGTTAGCTGAAGGATCATGGCCATCATCTTCATTATCACCAATAGTATCTATTGAGCACTTAAAAGGCTGCAGAAGCTAATCTGGTTCCTTATAGACAACTGTCTAATTTTTTTGTTTGTTTTTTCGGGCCACACCCGGTGATGCTCAGGGGTTCCTCTGGCTATGCGCTCAGAAATCGCTCCTGGCTTGGGGGACCATATGGGATGCCTGGGGATCGAACTGTGGTCCGTCTTAGGCTAGCGTGTGCAAGGCAGAAGCCGTACTGCTTGCACCACCACTCTGGCCCTAAGGCAAGTGTTTAATTTAACAGAAAACTTAAAACAAGAATTATATAATCACCTGTGTAAAAAATGAGTAAAATTATACTCACAAGAGGTCAGGTCTATTGCCAAGGGCCCCTGATGAGAAGGGGGTGGTACAACACCAGGAATCCAAATCTCTCACCCTGGAAATCTCATCTCTTCTTATGACTAACTACTACTACTACCTAAATACCTAGATGTTATTCATCAACATCTTGAATAAGATATTTTAATGTCACACCCTTTTGAGGGAAAACAGGAAGTCTGATTTTTGAAGTTCATATTCATGAGATGTCCATGTCTAGAGAAGACCTTCCTAAGTGTGAGACCTTTTCCCCTGGGCAATGGCGTGCAAGAGTCTCCCAACAACCCACCATCCAGTAACATTGGAAAAACAGGGTGGGCTCATGAAACAGAGAATATAAAGGCACCAGCTTCCCCACCCCTCTAGGACTTCCGGTTGTCCTGACGTCAAAGGAGTTTGGGAAACTCCCAAAGAAGCAGATTCTTAATGCTTCTTGGCTTCTGGTATAGGACAAGTTCTCATCACCTCTTGCATCCAGGTCCTGAAGGTATGACTCTGCTCTCACCGAGTCCCCAGTACTGAGCTGACTAGTTGTTATGGAGCCTTCCTGTCATTCCAGGAAAATTATGAGATAATGACTGAGGTTCTGATAAAACACTCTGACAAGTTCTGTACCAGATCCCATAAATGGGAGAAAGTTTCATGAAATCCAATATGGAGGCTAACAGCTCAAATCCCAGATTAGGAAAATCAGGACGTAAATGTTGACTTTGTCTGTCCAGCTGTTACCCAACCTCTCTGAGCTTCCATAATAACCAGATAGTAATAGCTAGGGCATAGTACTCATTAGGAAAAACACATTATATAATGATGTCAAATGCTTAATTCAGGGCCGGGTCTAAAGAAATTATATTATGATAATTGTTTTATGATTGATTATTTTATATAAATTACAATATTTTTATGTATGTTTACTTGAAATAAATGTCACAAATCCTGCTATAGTGAATAGATAACTTCTGGAAGTGACTTATCTCTCCTATAGCATTATCTAATTGCCTGGTGGCTATTTTATTTTTTTAATTTTTATTATTTTGGGGGTTAATGGTGCTCAGAGACCATTTAAGTGAGTACCATCACCCTTTGAAAGATGTCTTTGAAGAAACAGAGTGATCTTGCATATAAAGTTATTGTTGTTGTTGTTTTTATTTGTTTGAGGGCCACACCTAGCAGTGCTCAAGGTTACTCTTAGCTCTGCGCTCAGAAGTCATTCCTGGCAGTGCTCAGGGGACCATATGGGATGCCAGAGATTGAACCTAGGTCAGCCGTGTGCAAGACAAATGCCCCATCTACTGTGCTATTGCTCTAGCCCCTGATTGCTTTGAACAAGCAATCTGCTTTGAGTGTCCAGTACAGTGTTCCCAGGAGTGCATTAGTACAGTGCCTGAGTAGGACTGAAGGCATCAGAGCTATGCTGACTGAGCACAAAAACTGGGGTATTCAAAGTATCTAAGTTAAAAAGTTAACAAGGGAGAGGAATCTGAAAAGTTCCTTTTTCCATCTACAAGAGTAAGAGGCTGAACTGATTTTCATGAATAAAGCAGTCTAGTTACATAAGGACTGTCAGCCATTCCATATGAAGTGCACCCAGTAATTCCTAGTTCTGCCTGGCATGAAAATTGACTATCAGAGACTCCTCTGGATAGATTTTGCTGGGCTCCTCCAGGTCTACTGGCTAGGATACATCTTCACTGCCACTAGACCCTAGACCCTTGATTTCCAAGAGCTCACAATTCATGTATGTAAGCAACCACAGAAGACAAAAATCCTCAGCGAGTTTCTAATCCTTGGAAAGAAGAGAAATATCGGAATAGGGGTCTGTCTGTTTCCAGCATCAACTCCCAAAAAATACTCAGAGAAAAGCTGCTAAAGTTTCTCTAAAGTGTTACAGAAGTTTCGTATGCTCAATTCCGGGAAAATACAGCTGGCCTTCAAACTTGGCTTTTTTTCTAGAGCGAAAACGTATTTTGGGGGTTAAGGAAACATCGCCATCTGGTGGAAGGATGCTGACAAAACTAGAGAAGATGATTGGCATCTCATCTATTATTGTCACGTAGGACACTTCTAGGATTCTCTCTTTCGGTTTCTGTAGTGAACCCAGAGAAACCCAAACGTGAGAATCATAGAAAGACCTTAAAGCTTGAATAAAATTCTTTACTCTTTACTACCAAGTTAAAGGGTATACAAAGATGGCATATTACTGTGCAAGCTAGAATGCAGCTCTCTCAGAACAGGCTTTAAATTCAGTCTTCTACAATATTCTGTCTCCTATATTCACCCTAATTGATAACTCTCCATTCTAAAATGACTAATTAGTTGGGACTGGTGCAATCAAACTCATTTTTATTCTGCATATTCTTCTCTTGCTTATGTTGTTTTGTTTTTCTGTCAGTTTTATTGAAGGAAGAATACCGAAGGAAATTCTAATAAATTCTAATAGCTGATATAGAGAAAACTGATACTTGATAAAAAGAGAATGGATTGATATGTAAACTGAGAGTTTTGTTCTATGTTTTATGTCTTCAGTTCAGGAGTGAGGGCTAGTAATGGGTTTTAACTAATCAACTCAGATTCCTAATTCTTTGAGCCAGTAAGAAATATATAAAGACCAATGAGATTGTATAGCAGGTAGGGCACTTGCCTTGCATTGCAGTTGACTGAGATTCAATCCATAGCTTCCCATATGTTCTCCTGAATCTACCAAGAGTGATCCTTGAGAGCAAAGCAAAAGTAAACCCTGATCACCACCAGAAGTGGCCCAAACCCCGCCCAAAAAGAAACATGAAATCACAATGGAAGCATACTTTCAGTTTTGTTCAGAATACTTGAGACATCAAAGATAGTAAGTACCAAGAGTTGAGAATAAATCTCCTCACTATTTATGCAAGGTGAAAAATTATGAAGATGGATTTTGTATTGAGCAATAAACACAACTGTATAAATAAGCCGAATGATAGCAATAGTGATGTCTTATTACAGTCATTTCTACTTCATATTTGCATACAACTTTACTGTTCACTACATGTTCCATCTATGTAACATTATTTAATTCTTGGCAACATTCTATGGTGGTACTAATTAGTCATTGCTGATGAGGAAACCAAGACTCAGAGAAGTTATGCAATGTTCCTGAGGTCACACAGTTACCACTGACAGCCTGAGACTTGAAAGAAGTAAGGAAACTTTGTATTTAACATACTGTGAGCCAAATGTGGTACAAGATGCTTCCAACATAGCTCTATGTGGCTTCTCCACTGAGGGAGTACTAAGACAGCATTCACTCACGCTAGCCAGACAACTAAAAGAAGTGCCTGTGTTCCTTAGACAGTCACATCTTATTGTTACCTACTTGACAACAAAACACACAGGAAAGTCGTGAAACACGTGTTTTCATTTTATTTTATTTTATTGAAACCATTGTGATTTACAAAGTCCTTCATAGTTGGGTTTCAGACATACAATGAATCAGGGCCAATCCCACCATCAGTGTCGACATCCCTCCACCATGTTGTCAGAGCGTATTCCAACCACCACCCTTTGCCCTCCAACCTGCCAGTATAACAGGCACATTTAAAGTTTATATTGTTAGAGTTTGGGTCTCTTTACTTAATTGCTGTTAACTTTGGATTGTATATTTAGTTCTGCCCTTTTTTTGAAATACATATTTTAATTTAAAATTACATGAATATATTTTGCCAAATATAATCTGTCCACTACGGAAGAGTAACAAATCTAAATTTTCTATAGCCAAATACAGTAGTCATGGTGCCTTAGACCATGACTTTCTCAAGGAGGGGCCATAACAAGACCTTTATGGAGCCATAAGAATACCCTTAAGAAGACAGATCAGGGGGCCAGAGAGATAGCACAGCAGTAGGGCATTTGCCTTGCATGCAGCAGACCCAGGACAGGCATGGTTCGAATCTCAGCATCCCATATGGTCCCCGTGCTTTCCAGGAGCAATTTTGGAGTGCAGAGCCAGGAGCACCTGAGCACCTCTGGGTGTGACCCAAAAAAAAACAAAAACAAAAGAAGACAGGTCAGAAGGGGACACAGTCAGAAAAAGGTTGAGTAATATTCCATTAAACTATTAGATCTTTCTGTACACTATCTACCTGAGTGTTAAGTAGTCTTTTACAAAAACTCTCCCTTTATATAAAAATAGACTTTCTTTGCTAGATTTTTTTCTTCAAAACACTGGAACCCAAAGTATAGTCTTAAGGCCACTCCTTCTGTAAATGGGATAATCATGCCTCATAGCTTTGAATGGTACAAAAATTAGGTATGATTCCCAAACTTAAGCCACTTCCTGCAGCCCTTCTGCACCACTCTTCAAACCTATGTATGGGAATGCCATCTAGACCAGTCCTTATGGAAAACAATATGGAGATTTGTCAAATAACTGGAAATTGAGCTCCCATATGATCCAGTTATACTACTGCTAGGTATATACCCTAAGAACATAAAACAATGCCTTCTGCACACCTATATTCATTTCAGTGCTATTTACAATAGCCAGACTCTGGAAATAGCCCAGATGTCCAACAACAAATGAATAGTTAAAGAAATTATGGTACATATACACAATGGAATATTATACAATTGTCAGGAGAGGTGAAGTCATGAAATTTTCCTATACATGAATGAAGATGGAAACTATTATGCTAAGTGAAATAGGTCAGAGGGAAAGAGATAGACACATAATAGTCTCACTCATCTATGTGATTTAAGAAAAATAAAAGACATTATTGTAATAAAACACAGAGACAATAGAGAGGAGGGCTGGGATGACTGGCCCATGATATGAAGCTTACCACAAAGAGTGGTGAGTGCAGATAGAGAAATAACTACACTAACAACTATCATAACAATGGTAGTGAGTGAGAGAAGTAGAGTGACTATCTGGAACACAGGCCAGGGGTGGAGGAGGGGGGAGATAGGGGCATTGGTGGTGGGAAGGTTGCACTAGTGAAGGGAGGCGTTCTTTTTTTTAAACTGAAACCCAACTACAAACATGTTTGTAATAATGGTGCTTAAATAAAGATATTATTTTTTTAAAAAAAGAACATTGATTGTACTTCTGGTTCCTGTCTTTCAACCTAGTTGATCTATGATCCTTAAGAAGTCCCCTCAACTAACCAATCGACCTCCTGGTATTTTCTGCCAGCTACCTTGTCTGTACACATCTTATCAGCTTGCTGCTGCTTTGTCCCCTTCCCTCTGGAAATGTAAGATATCTAAAGACAGAAGATTCATATTTTCCCTAGTGCCCATGCTATTGCACTGTGACTGGACAAAGTCAAATCAGAAAAATATATTATATTTAATAGGGAGTTACTGAAATACAGTTGCCTGGGGCCTGAGAGATAGCTTGGAGGTAGGGCGTCATTTGCCTTGCATACAGAAGGACGGTAGTTGGAATCCCGGCATCCCATATGGTCCCCCATGCCCGCCAGGAGAAATTTCTGAGCATAGAGCCAAGAGTAACCTTTGAGCATTGCCAAGTGTGACCCAAAAACAAATAAACAAACAAACAAACAAAAAAGAAATACTGTTGCCTTTTCCTTTCTCTCCTTCCTTTGTTAACACCATAAGACTACAGTATGGTCAACTTAACTCCCTCTGCAATCCTCTTCACCCTTTTCTTCTGGGGGGCTGAAATGCCCCCCAGAACTTCACAATAGCTTCTCCTGCTCTAGCTCGAAGACTGCTATGTGAACCCTCCAGGCTCTTAGCCATCTCTTCAAATGACTGTTTCTCAATGTCTATGTTATCTTCCCATTGGCAATTCTTCCCATCACAACACTCCACCATGCCAGACAGGAGAGCCAAGCAGGAACTGAGAACATACTGATTCTGATTATGTACCAGTTGTGCCCAACTATTGGCCAGGACCACACAAGGCAGAAGCTAAAGTTCTAGATCAGTACAAATAGTTCTCTGTCTCTCTGTCTCTCTATGTCATTGTCTCTCTCTTGTTCTCTTTCTTTCTTTCTCTTTCTTCTTTCTCTCTTCTTTTCTCTCTCTCTCTCACACTCTCTCTCTCTCTCCTCTTTTATTTTCAATTTTCTGGGGGGTAGTGTAGTTCCCAAGGAGTGCTCAAGGGACCTGATAATTGGACAAGCAGGCTGGTTAGTTTCATGCTCAAATTCTGTGATGCTACTTGATCCCAGCAGATCTAAGAATCAGTAGGGTCATCCTGAAGATGTTCATGGAGTCCTGAGTGGTGTTAATAATCCCATTCAGGGCCTCACATGAGCAAACAAGGTGCCCCTTACCCCTGAACCATCTCCCTACCTCTGTAAATTTCTTGACACCTTGGTGCCCAAGTCTAGGTAACATCTGAATCACCTCAGCTATAAGGATGAGGTTTAAATGGACAGGGGAGTTGAAGCACTAAGATATAGAAAAAGAGGAAAGGTTGTCTGGAGACTGAAAATTCTCCAAGATATGTCTTTGGGCCACTGTTTCATTCTTTTTTCCTTCCTTCCTTCCTTCATTCATTCATTCCTTCCATCCTTCTTTCCTTTTTTCCTTCTTCTTTATTTCCCTATTTTTTTCTTTTTTCTTCCTATCTTTCTTCCATTATTGAGCCACATTCAGTAATGATCTGCAGTCAGAAATAATTCCTGGGCATGCTCATAAAATCATATGGGATGCTAGTGATTGAACTCCAGTTAGCCACAAGCAAGGAAAATGCCCTACCTACTGTACTATCTCTCTAAGAATATTTTAAATGCAGACAATCACAAGTCAGTTTAAATCATGAAAAACTGACCATTTATAAATTGTCAACTGTGTGGTATCCTCCTTTGGGGACAAGAATATTGACAGACACATCACAGGTTATGAAGCTTTATCAGAACAAGAGTCCTACAAAGTCTGGCCTGAAAATAGGAATCATCTGTAGACAGTCTGAGAGTTACTCAAAGAGTTTAGATCATTTTTGGAAATAGGCTAAGAAAAAAAGTGTTCTTATGACAATGATAGTTGGAATAAGAACTGGATGGTGAAAGGAGATGAAGTGATATGCATGATGCACCTTCAGTAACAATATTGCAAACTACAGTGACTAAAAGGAAAAAGTAAAGGAAGAGAGAAAAAGAAGAAAAAATGTCTGCTATAAAGGCAGGCAGGGGAAAGGGCAAGGGAGAAGGTGGAAGAGAAACTGACCTTACCACTGAAACTCTTAGCACTGGTAGTGGTAAATGTGTACTGGTGTAGGTGATTGTACATTCTATGACTGAAACTCAACCATGAACAACTTTGTAACTATGATTCTCATGGTGATTCTACTAAAGAAGTTATTTATAAAAAATTCAAATTAAAACATATCTGATTTATATTGTCAATAAAAAAGAGAAAAAGAAAGAAGGGTATTTTCTAAAATTACCTTTTTTTTTTCCAAAAAGGTTTGAAAGAAAAAAGGCTGAGACCTGAGAAAGCTGAGTCATCAAACCATAGAGTCTAGAAACTAATTGTTTAATGCGCAGAGATGTTGAAAACTATGTGTTAAACACAGCTATCATGAAAACTAAAGTATGTAAATATTCAGGAGATAAATTATAGTTAGTATAAAGTTGACACTCCAAACTCATCAGTTCTGAATTATTTCACTCCATCTTGTGACTATGCGTGCTTCTGAGGTGATTTGTTCTTACTGTCTTATTGTAGCTATACAATGAGAATAGAGCTGCTGCAATCTCATCTCAGCTATGTGTTTAATGATAGTATATGGGAGATAGAAATCAGCCATGCAGGAAGTATTTACAGGGAAATTAGTATGCACTACAAATCAGAACTTTATTATTTATTTTGTTGTTCATTTAAACCAAAGGTTGGCTAATTTTATTCTGTAAAGGGCCAGCTAGCAAATATTTTCCACTTTGTGCCATTGAATCATTTGGTGTTATTTGTAAATTATATTTACACATTTTATGTCAATATATCTTTACATGCACACCACTTTCTCAGTGTACTTCAAATTATTTTTTTAAAGTTATGGGCCAGACAACTCAGAGTTTTTATAAACTTGAAATGCAAATCATACATCATAAGCAATTTTGGTTTTCCCTCTCACTTGTCCCATACATGTGGCAGCTCAGAGAAGATGTCTGGTAGATACAGTTTATGTTTTGCACTAGGGAAATCTAGGTTCAGTGCCTCCTTTACAGACAGATTCAAATATATTCTCAAAACTCTTACACACAGTCACCCATGAAAGGTAAATTCTGTTTTTAGCAACCAAAATTGGATATATGTACCAACAGTGGTTGTTATCATGAAATCTAAGAGCAATATAGGAAATTTAAGTCATTAGTGATATCCTCAAACTGTGTAACATATGGCCTCATGGCTAAGAAGTTCATTAATAAAAATGTTTTAAAGTATTGACACTCTCCTGTGCCTGTCTGTGTTTTTGAATACCTGAAGGTCTCCTCAGAGGCCTAGGAAGTGCACTCCCAAAACACTGCATTTTGAAGCTGCCCAGTGAGTAAACTCTGGCTGTGGGGGTTGCAATCCAATAAGCTGAGCTCTCTGGCCTGCGGAGGCTCCGCCCTGCCGTGCCTTTGATCACTCTGAGGACTTCAAGAGAAACCTCTCCTGTGCCTGTCTGTGTTTCTGAATACCTGAAGATCTCCTCAGAGGCCTAGGGAGTGCACCCCAAAAAAACTGCATTTTGAAGCTGCCCAGTGAGTAAACTCTGGCTGTGGGGGTCGCCATCCAATAAGCTGAGTCTCTCACCTGTGGAGGCTCTGCCCTGTTGTGCCTTTGATCACTCTGAGGACTTCAAGGGAAACTTCTCCTGTGCCTGTCTATGTTTCTGAATACCTGAAGGTCTCCTCAAAGGCCTAGGGAGCGCACCTCCAAAAAACTGTCAACTAGAGGCAGCAGAAGAGTGCACACAACTACTACACTTTGCTTTGCGGCTGCACACTCTTTCTAACCAATGAACCCCACCACAACACGCAGAAAAAACCACATTACAAGCATGACAATGGGGAAAACTCACAGGCAAACACCATGCACAGAGAATGAAGATGAAAGCTCGGATGACCTAATAAATTCCAACCGCCTGATTGACCTCTTGAATAAGGAACTTAAAATAGCAATATGGAAGATGTTTGTAGAACTCAAAGAAAGCATAGATCGATCTGAACAAAACACAAAGACAGAAATCAGAAAACTCCAAACTGAAATAACAGATCTGAAAAATATGGTAGCTCAACTGAAAACCTCTCACCAGCAGGGTAACAGCAGGTGAGGAAAGAATCGGAGTACTGGAACATGTGATGCAGGAAAATTCAACACAGCAGAAGAAATTGGAAAAGAACCTTAAGACAAACGAACAAGCAATGGAAAAAGTACTCAAGGAATGTGAACAGATGAAAATAGAAGTCTTTGATAAACTCAACAGAAACAACATAAGAATCATTGGAGTCCCAGAGACCCAGGTAGGAGATCTCCAGGAAGAATCAACTGTCAAAGACATCATCAAAGAGATACTCCCAGAGTTAAAGACTACATGCAATCAAATCCTGCATGCCCGAAGAGTACAAGCTAAAAGATACCCAAAGGAAAACACCCAAAGACACATCCTCGTTACAATGACAAATCCCACAGATAGAGATAGAATACTGAAAGCAGCAAAATCAAAAAAGGAAATTACATTCAAAGGAGCATCCCTAAGGCTTACAGCAGACATGTTACAAGAAACTTTCAAGGCCAGAAGACAGTGGTGGGATATTGTGACAAGACTGAATGAAATGAATGCCTCACTGAGAATACTGCACCCAGCCCGACTCACTAGGGTTTGAAGGAAGATACATAGCTTTATAGATAAACAACAGCTCAGAAACTTCACAGATAAAAAACCAGCCTTAAAGGAAAAACTGACAGGTCTACTCTAAGATAAGAAAGACCAACAAACACAGCAAACTTATCTATAAAGATGACATTAAATCCTATGACAGTAATTTCCCTCAATGTCAATGGACTAAATTCAGCAATTAAAAGACACAGAGTGGCAAAATGGGTCAAAAAGATGAATCCAACCTTCTGCTGCCTACAAGAAAGACATCTGAACAGTCAGAACAAACATAGACTCAAAATTAAAGGCTGGAGGAAAATCATCCAAGCAAAGAACACCCTTAAAAAAGCTGGGGTGGCCATATTAATATCTGATGACACCAACTTTATACTCAGAAAAGTGGTAAGGGACAAAGATGGACACTATGTACTAATCAAGGAATATGTGTAACAGGAAGGAATCAGACTATTAAACATATATGCACCCAATGAGAGACCAGCAAATTATCTAATACAGTTACTGACAAATCTGAAAGAAGAAATCAATAATAACACAATAATTGTGGGAGAGCTCAACACGGCCCTATCAACACTTGATAGGTCAACCAGACTGAAACCCAACAAAAACATACTAGCCCTGAAAATAGTAATGGAAGAAAAGGACTAGTAGATATATATATATATATATATATATATATATATATATAGGACACTCCATCCCCAAAAACTTGGATACGCATACTTCTCCAATGTACATGGGTCATTCTCCAGGATAGACTACATGCTGACACATACAACATGACTCCATAAAATCAAGAGGATAGAAATCTTGCAGGCTACCTTTGCTGACCACAAGGCTCTGAAATTACATGTGAACTACAAAGGCACACAGAGGAAAAACTTTAACAATTGGAAATTAAGCATCCTGCTACTGAACAACCAGTGGGTCCGAGATAAAATCAAAAATGAAATCAAAACTTTCCTGGAAATAAATGACAATGAAGACACAAAATGCCAGAATCTATGGGACACAGCAAAAGCAGTCCTGAGAGGAAAATGTATAGCTCTACAAGCACACATCAGGAAGAAAGAAGGGGCATACCTAAAAAACTTAATGATGCAGCTCAAAAAATTAGAAAATGACCAACAAAAGGAACCAAAAATAGGGAGACAGAAAGAAATAACAAGGCTGAAAGCAGAAATCAATGAATTGGAAAACCAAAAAACAATCCGAAAGATCAACAAAAGCAGAAGTTGATTCTTTAAAAAAATAAACAAGATTGATAGACCATTGGCAAAACTCACAAAGAAAGAGAGAAAGAGAAATCTGATAACCCATATTAGAATTAAAAAGGGGGAGATCACGACAGATATTGCAGAGATCCAAAGTGTAATCAGAGACTACTTTGAGAAACTTTATGCTACTGAACATGAGAACCTAGAAGAAATTGAAAAAATTTTGGACACTTATAACCTTCCACAGTTAAGTAAGGAGGATGTAGCATATCTAAACACCCCCATCACTATTGAGGAAATTGAAACTAGAATCAAAACTCTGCACAAAAAGAAAAGCCCAAGCCCAGATGGATTTCCTAATGAATTCTTTCAAATCTTTCAAGAGGAGCTACTACCAATCCTAGCCAGGCTCTTCCATGAAATTGAAAAAAAACAGGAACACTCCCAAACAGCTTTTATGAAGCCAACATCACCTTGATACCAAAACCAGACATAGATGCTGCTAAAAAAGAAAATTACAAACCAATATCCCTGATGAATACTGATGCAAAGAAATTCAAAAAATCCTGGCAAATAGGATCGAATGCATCATCAAGAAGATCATACACTACGACAAAGTAGGTTTCATCCCAGGAATGCAAGGATGGTTTAACATCCATAAATTTATCAACATCACACACAACATCAACAAGAAGAAAAATAAAAATCACATGATCATATAAATAGACGCAGAAAAAGCATTTGATAAGGTCCAACACCCATTCTTCATCAAAACTCTCAGCAAGAGGGAATGAAAGGAACCTTTCTCAATCAGTTGAAGCCATCTACCCCAAGCCAATGGCAAATATTATCCTCAATGAAGAAAAACTAAAAGCCTTTCCTCTAAATTCTGGTACAAGGCAAGGCTGTCCACTCTCACCACTCCTATTCAATATAGCACTGGAAGTTCTTGCTATAGTGATCAGGCAAGAAAAAGATATCAAGGGAATCTCAGATAGGAAAGAAAGAAGTCAAGTTCTCATTGTTTGTAGATGAAATGATACTCAGAAAACCCTAAAGACTCTACCAAAAAGCTTCTAGAAACAATAGGCTCATATAGCAAGGTGGTAGGCTACAAAATTAACACACAGAAACCAACGGCCTTTTTATACACGAATAATGATAGGGAAGAGAAGGAAGTCAAGAAGGCAATCCCATTCACATTAGTGCCACACAAACTCAAATATTTTGGAGTCAACTTGACCAAAGACATAAAGGAACTATACAAAGAAAACTATAAAGCCCTGCTCCAAGAAATAAGAGAGGACACACGGAAATGGAAACACAAACCCTGCTCATGGATTGGCAGGATTAACATCATTAAAATGGCAATACTCCCCAAAGCATTATACAGATTTAATGTGATCCCCTTAAAAATACCCATGACATTCTTCAAAGAAATGGATCAAACACTTATGAAGTTCATCTGGAACAATAAACACCCTTAAATATCTAAAGCACTCTTAGGGAAAAGGAAAATGGGAGGCATTACTTTCCCCAATTTTAAACTGTACTACAAAGCAATAGTTATCAAAACAGCATGGCATTGGAATAACGACAGGCCCTCAGATCAATGGAATAGGCTTGAGTTCTCAGACATTGTCCCCCAGACATATAATTACCTAATTTTTGACAAAGGAGCAAGAAATCCTAAGTGGAGCAGGGAAAAACTCTTCAACAAGTGGTGCTGGCAGAACTGGTTAGCCACTTGCAAAAAAGCGAGCATAGATCCCCCAGTTAACATCATGTACGAAGGTAAAATCTATCGGTAAAAGACTCCATGACATTGAGACTAAAGGCATCTTCAAGGAGAAAACTGCACTTTCCAAACAAGTGGAAGCACAGATCAACAGATGGGAATACATTAAGCTGAGAAGCTTCTGCACCTCAAAAGAAATAGTGCCTAGGATACAAGAGCCATCCACGAAGTGGGAGAAACTATTCACCTAACACCCATCATATAAGAAGCTAATATCCAAAATATACAGGGTACGGACAGAACTTTACAAGAAAAAAACATCTAATCCCATCAAAAAATGGGGAGAAGAAATGAATAGACACTTTTCCAAAGAAGAAATACAAATGGCCAAAAGGCACATGAAAAAAATGCTCCTTGTCACTAATCATCAGGGAGATGCAAATCAAAACAATAATGAGATACCATCTCACACCACAGAGATTGGCATACATCACAAAGAATGAGAACAATCAGTGCTGGCGGGGATGTGGAGAGAAAGGAACTCTTATCCACAGCTGGTGGGAATGCCATCTAGTCCAATCTCTATGGAAAGCGATATGGAGATTCCTCCAAAGTCTGGAAATTTAGATTCCATTTGACCCAGCTATTCCACTTTAGGGATATACCCTAAGAACACAAGAATACAATACAAAAACCCCTTCCTCACACCTATATTTATTGCAGCATAATTTACAATAGCCAGGTTCTGGAAACAACCAAGATGCCCTTCACCAGACAAATGGCTAAAGAAACTGTGGCGCATATACACAATGGAATATTATGCAGTCGTCAGGAGATATGAAGTCATGAAATTTTCCTATACATGGATGTTTATGGACTCTATCATGCTGAGTGAAATAAGTCAGAGGGAGAGTAGGAAAGAGACACAGAATAGTCTCACTCATCTATGGGTTTTAAGAAAAATAAAAGTCATTTTTACAACAATCTTCAGAGACGATGAGAGGAGGGCTGGAACTTCCAGCTCACTTCATGAAGCTCACCACAAAGAGTGGTGAGTGCAGTTATAGAAATAACTACACAAAGAACTACCATAATCATATGAATGAATGAGGGAACTGGAAAGCCTGTCTGGAGTACAGGTGGAGGTGGGGTGAGATGGAGGGAAATTTGGGACATTGGTGGTGGGAATGTTGCACTGGTGAAGGGGGTGTTCTTTACATGACTGAAACCTAATCACAATCATATATGTAATCAAGATGTTTAAATAAAGGGAAAAAATAAAGTATTGACCATGAAGATCATTTTATGGGCAAATTGTTTGACTTCACAAAATAACAAGATTTCAAAAATGTTGCTGTTGCAAAAGCTGGCTCCCTGTGTGTGACACCAGGTGGGGAAAATCCGCGAAAGTACACCGGCCCAGTGGGGCTCAGCTGTGAAAGACTGTGAGTGTGACCTGTCTATGTCTGTCTACTGTCCTCTTGCGTGAAACTCTTGCGAGTGGGGCAAAAAGAGGCTCAGCGTAGCGAAGCGGAGCGGCCGTGCACTCTTTCTAAGGAAAGAACTCCATTGCAACAAGAAGGAAAAATCACACTAAGAACGGCGCTATATCACAGAAGCAAACATTTCTCTCTGGAATGTCTTCTCTGTTGCATGCTCGGGCCTAAGATTTGACACAGTGTGAGGCTTCATCCACGGAGGACTCCCCTCCCTTAGAGGCAAGTCAGCCCATCCAGAAAGGGAGGAGCCAGAGGAGTGTGCTGCCTACATCATATAGACAATGAATACCACTACAACACGTAGAAAAACCCACAATACAAGTGTGACAATGGGGAAACAACGCAGGCCAGCATCAGACATAGAGAATGAAGATGACAATTCTGAGGACCAGATAATGACTGACCAACTAATCAACCTCTCAGATAAGGACTTTAGACTAGCAATATGGAAGGTGCTCAACAGACTCCAAGAAACCATGGATCGAGTTGAACAGAACACTAATAAGAACCAAGAAAATATGAAGGCAGAAATGACAAAACTCCAAACGGAAATAACATGTCAACTAACAGGACTGAAAAAGTCAGTAAACGAAGTGAATGACAAAATGGATAAGCTCTGGGACAGGGTATCAGAAGCTGAGAATAGACTTGGTGCTGTGGAAGATGAGATACATAACAATTCCATACAGCAGGAGAGATTGGACAAAAAACTTAAAGCAAATGAGCAGACAATGGAAAAATTAGTCAAAGAATGGGAACAGACGAAAATAGAAGTCTATGATAAGATCAACAGAAACAACTTAAGAATCATTGGAGTCCCAGAGACCCAGGAAGAAAATTTCCAGGAAGAATCAATGGTCAAGAACATCATTAAAGAGAAACTCCCAGAGCTAAAGAATATATGTGATCAAATCCTGCATGCCCGAAGAGTACCAACCAAAAGAGACCCCAGAAAAACCACCCCAAGACACATCCTAGTCACAATGACAAATCCCACAGATAGAGACAGAATTCTGAAAACAGCAAGATCAAAAGGGGAAATCATGTTCAAGCAAGCTTCCCTGAGATTTACAGCAGACCTGTCACCAGAAACGCTCAATGCCAGAAAGCAGTGGTGGGATATTGTGACAAGACTGAATGAAATGAATGCTTCACCCAGAATACTATACCCAGCAAAACTCACTTTCCGGTTTGATGGAAGAATACATGGTTTCACAGACAAAAAACAGCTCAGAAACTTCACAGACACAAAACCAGTCTTAAGAGAAAAACTGAAAGACCTAATCTAAGACAAGACTACCCAAAAGACACACCAAATTTTGAAATAAAGATGGCGTTAAATCCCAGGACAATTCTTTCTCTCAACGTCAATGGACTAAATGCACCAGTTAAGAGACACAGAGTGGCTAAATGGATCAAAAAACTCAATCCAACCTTCTGCTGCCTACAAGAAACGCACCTGAATAGTCAGAACAAACATAGACTCAAAATAAAAGGCTGGAGAAAAGTTATCCAAGCAAACAACACCCATAAAAAAGCTGGAGTGGCCATACTAATATCAGATAATGCAAACTTTATACTCAGGAAGGTTGTAAGGGACAAAGACGGACATTTTATATTAATCAAGGGGTACGTAGAGCAGGAAGAATTCACTCTCCTAAACATATATGCACCGAATGAGGGGCCAGCAAAATATTTAATACAACTGTTGACAAATCTGAAAAATAATATCAACAACAACACAATAATTGTGGGGGACCTTAACACGGCTTTGTCAACACTGGACAGGTCAACCAGACTGAAACCCAACAAGAATATACTAGACCTGAGGAGAGAAATGGAAGAAAGAGGCCTAGTGGATATATATAGGACACTCCATCCCCAGAAACCTGGATACACATTCTTCTCCAATGTACATGGGACATTCTCCAGGATAGACTACATGCTGGCACATAAAACATACCTCCATAAGATCAAGAGGATAGAAATTTTGCAGACTACCTTCGCTGACCACAAGGCTCTGAAATTATTTGTGAACTCCAAAGGGACTCAGAAGAAACACTTTAACACCTGGAAGTTAAACAGCCTCATGCTCAATAACCAGTGGGTCCGAGATGAAATCAAGGAGGAAATAAAAAGGTTTCTAGAAACAAATGACAATAAAGACACAAACTATCAGAACTTATGGGACACAGCAAAAGCAGTACTGAGAGGAAAATTTATAGCTTTGCAAGCACACATCAGGAAGGAAGAAGGAGCTTACCTGAGTAGCTTAATGACACAGCTAATAGAACTAGAAAATGCTCAACAAAAGGACCCAAGAATAGGAAGACAGAAGGAAATAACAAAGCTGAGAGCAGAAATCAACGAAGTGGAAACTCAAAAAACAATCCGAAAGATCAACGAAAGCAGAAGTTGGTTCTTTGAAAAAATAAACAAGATTGATAGACCACTGGCAAACCTAACAAAGAAAGAGAGAGAGAGAAACTTGATAACTCGTATCAGGAATGAAAAAGGAGAGATCACTACTGATATGACAGAGATTCAAAGGGTAATCAGAAACTACTTTGAAAAACTCTACGCCACTAAAAATGAGAACCTGGAAGAAATGGATAAATTCTTGGACTCTTATAATCTTCCACGGTTGAAGGAAGAGGATGTAGCATATCTAAACACCCCCATCACCATTGATGAAATTAAAACAGTAATCAAATGTCTGCCGAAAAACAAAAGCCCAGGCCCAGATGGATTCACTAATGAATTCTATCAAACTTTCCAAGAGGAACTACTGCCAATCTTGGCAAGACTCTTTCATGAAATTGAACAAACAGAAACACTTCCAAATAGCTTTTATGAAGCCAACATCACCTTGATACCTAAACCAGACAGAGACGCTACCAAAAAAGAAAATTACAGACCAATATCACTGATGAATGCAGATGCAAAGATCCTCAACAAAATCCTGGCAAATAGGATTCAATGCCTCGTTAAGAAGATCATCCACTACGATCAAGTAGGTTTCATCCCAGGAATGCAAGGCTGGTTTAACATCCGTAAATCTATCAACATAATACACAACATCAATAACAAGAAAAATAAAAACCACATGATCATATCAATAGATGCAGAGAAAGCATTTGATAAGGTCCAACACCCATTCTTGATCAAAACTCTCAGCAAGATGGGAATGGAGGGAACCTTTCTCAATATAGTGAAGGCCATCTACCACAAGCCAGTGGCAAATATTATCCTCAATGGAGAAAAACTGAAAGCCTTCCCTCTAAATTCTGGCACAAGACAAGGCTGTCCTCTCTCACCACTCCTATTCAACATAGCACTGGAAGTACTTGCTATAGCGATTAGGCAAGAAAAGGATATCAAGGGAATCCAGATAGGAAAGGAAGAAGTCAAGCTCTCACTGTTTGCAGATGACATGATACTCTACTTAGAAAACCCTAAAGACTCTATCAAAAAGCTTCTAGAAACAATAGACTCATATAGCAAGGTGGCAGGCTACAAAATTAACACACAAAAATCAATGGCCTTTCTATATACCAATAGTAATAAGGATGAAATGGACATTAAGAAAACAACCCCATTCACAATAGTACCACACAAACTCAAATATCTTGGAATCAACTTGACTAAATATGTGAAGGACCTATACAAAGAAAACTATAAAACTCTGCTCCAAGAAATAAGAGAGGACACATGGAAATGGAAACACATACCCTGCTCATGGATCGGCAGGATTAACATCATCAAAATGTCAATACTCCCCAAGGCATTATACAGATTTAATGCCATCCCTCTAAAGATACCCATGACATTCTTCAAAGAAGTGGATCAGACACTTTTGAAATTCATTTGGAACAATAAACACCCTCGAATAGCTAAAGCAATCATTGGGAAAAAGAATATGGGAGGAATTACTTTTCCCAACTTTAAACTGTACTACAAAGCAACAGTTATCAAAACAGCATGGTATTGGAATAAGGATAGGTCCTCAGATCAGTGGAATAGGCTTGAATACTCAGAAAATGTTCCCCCAGAGATACAACCATCTAATTTTTGATAAAGGAGCAGGAAATCCTAAATGGAGCAGGGAAAGCCTCTTCAACAAGTGGTGTTGGCACAATTGGATAGCCACTTGCAAAAAATTAAACTTAGACCCCCAGCTAACATCATGTACAAAGGTAAAATCCAAATGGATTAAAGACCTCGATATCAGCCCCAAAACCATAAGATATATAGAACAGCACATAGGCAAAACACTACAGGACATTACAGGCATCTTCAAGGAGGAAACTGCACTCTCCAAGCAAGTGAAAGCAGAGATTAACAGATGGGAATATATTAAGCTGAGAAGCTTCTGCACCTCAAAGGAAATAGTGCCCAGGATACAAGAGCCACCCACTGAGTGGGAGAAACTATTCACCCAATACCCATCAGATAAGGGGCTAATCTCCAAAATATACAAGGCACTGACAGAACTTTACAAGAAAAAAACATCTAACCCCATCAAAAAATGGGGAGAAGAAATGAACAGACACTTTGACAAAGAAGAAATACGCATGGCCAAAAGACACATGAAAAAATGTTCCACATCACTAATCATCAGGGAGATGCAAATCAAAACAACGATGAGATACCACCTCACACCCCAGAGAATGGCACACATCACAAAGAATGAGAATAAACAGTGTTGGCGAGGATGTGGAGAGAAAGGAACTCTTATCCACTGCTGGTGGGAATGCTGTCTAGTTCAACCTTTATGGAAAGCGATATGGAGATTCCTCCAAAAACTGGAAATCGAGCTCCCATACGATCCAGCTATACCACTCCTAGGAATATACCCTAGGAACACAAAAATACAATACAAAAACCCCTTCCTTACACCTATATTCATTGCAGCTCTATTTACCATAGCAAGACTCTGGAAACAACCAAGATGCCCTTCAACAGACGAATGGCTAAAGAAACTGTGGTACATATACACAATGGAATATTATGCAGCTGTCAGGAGAGATGAAGTCATGAAATTTTCCTATACATGGATGTACATGGAATCTATTATGCTGAGTGAAATAAGTCAGAGAGAGAGAGAAAAACGCAGAATGGTCTCACTCATTTATGGGTTTTAAGAAAAATGAAAGACACCCTTGTAATAATAATTTTCAGACACAAAAGAGAAAAGAGCTGGAAGTTCCAGCTCACCTCAGGAAGCTCACCACAAAGAGTGATGAGTTTAGTTAGAGAAATAACTACATTTTGAACTGTCCTAATATTGAGAATGTATGAGGGAAATGTAGAGCCTGTTTAGGGTACAGGCGGGGGTTGGGGGGGGGAGGAGGGAGATTTGGGACTTGGGTGATGGGAATGTTGCACTGGTGATGGGTGGTGTTCCTTTTATGACTGAAACCCAAACACAATCATGTATGTAATCAAGGTGTTTAAATAAAAAAAAAAAGACTTAAAAAAAATGTTGCTGTTACTACAAAGGAACATAAATTCTGGCCCAACCAGACCAAACTAAACTGCGATATTAATTTAAGTCTATTTAAGAAAACTCAGCCTTTTGCCAGTCCCATAATACAGTGTCCAGTAGCTACAATAAAAGTCAAAACCATAGAAGAGTTGCTTGTGCTCCTACGACTTCCTCATATGTTTTAGTTTGGGGACCTTTTATCAAGATATGTATGATTGAAAGTGGTGACAATGTTTTTCCCCAGTTTTCTGACACTCAACACAACATAAAGACTCTCTGTGAGTATCCAGGAAGGAAAAAAAATACCTTGTTAATGTTAGTAATAACTCTGAACCCCTCACCCTTACTTCTGCTCATCTTGAACATGAGAAAAGACAACTTTTGTCATCAGAAAAATTACTGATTTGGGCACTACAAATTTTGCTCTGATCCTGGCTCTGTTTCCTATGACCTGGAGTAAGCTTCCTGTCCATCCATCTCCTGGATGTCTCCTTTGATCTTCCTCTTCCCCAACTCCTTCTAAACCAAGCAGCCATCTCCTCTGCTGTGATACTGAGATCAGCCTTCTCCTGGATCTCCCCACAACCACTCTTGTTCTTTCTAAAGCAATGTCCCCTCCACAGCCTGATGGAGTTTTTACAAAGCAAGGTCATCATTTTGTTCCACTGCTCAGAATTCTTCTTTGTTTCTCATGACCCAAAGTTTTCTGTGAGACTCCCTAACAACTCCCCAATATGCTTCTTTGCCTGATTCTGAAATGTAGCATTACCCTCTTGTTCTTGTCACCATGGCCTGTCTTAAATAAAGATCCTATTTGTCTTTGAGTACTCACTTGAGTTTCCCTCCCTCTTTCTCTTTTTTTATGCCACATTTTATTTAAAGCACTGTTACTTTCATAGAAACCAAATGCATTTTTTTCTCCAGCAGAGCTGACTTTGGTTATTCAAATTAAGACATGACATCTCATTTTTCTTTTCCATGACATTTGAACAAAACTTACTTTATAGAAATATCTGTAAATTTACTTTTTTAATGTCTATCACTGGATTTGAAGCTTCCAAGAGACTAAGAACATGTATAGTTGCCTCCCTTCTTTATCCTCATCAATTAGTACATAGAATGTGTTCAATAATGTGTTGATTGATATAGTTGCAAGAGCCTTATTTTGTAAAAAATATTTCCTCATTCACAAATAGTAGTGATGCCCATTCTATGGCATTGCAATAAGGATTAAATCAGAAAACTCAAGTTAAAGTCCAAATATGATGCGTGTATAGAGTAGACACTCAATAAATGTTTGTTGAGTGACCATCAGCACTACAGCTTCTAAAATGCCACCTCCCTAAATGAACCTACCATAAAGACTTAGCTAGTAATTAGTACTTGTGAAGGTTTTGTTATTAGGTGATTAATGCAACTTAAATCTTGAGTGTTGAGGCTAAGGTATTATTAAACAAGTGATGTTGATTGGCACTTGTTAAGCATGAAGAGTGGCCTCATGCCAGACCAGGACAGTCAGTAATTTGTCCCAGGAATAAGTTCACCTGAACTGGAAGAGAGACTGGAGTTATGTAGTCGATGGTTGGAAGAGTAAGAAGAAATCTTGCTGTAGAAATAAAGGCACAATGGTATGTCTAGGCTGATGGCATTTAAATTCAGAGCAGCACTATAAAAATTAACCTTTTACTTTTTCTTCAATCATTGGTGATAACTTCAGTCAAAAAACAAGAAAGAAAAACCAAAAAGAGACATATGGACAAGGTATCTAGGACTCCAGGGTAAGATGGAATCGTACCAAGATTCCTGGGTTGATGTAATCCATAAAGAAAAGGGAGCAGTCATAAAAGTGACTCTAGGAGAGATGCAGCAGATAGAGCTTATTGGAGAATCTGATGAGAGAAGAGTAAGAGAAGAGTTGTATTGGTATTTAGAAGTAAACAGAGGTAAAAATGGATTTGATCTGAATTCCAGGGAGGTGAGGAGTAAGGATGGAGAGAGGATTAAGAAGAGAGAAAAAAAACTACTCTTAACAAATTGTGTGGTCCAGCTATAAACACTATGGAGTTGCCATATAAATACTGACCTCTGACTTAAACATATAAACTAAAATGGATAACATCATTCCCTAGAGAGTGGAGATGGAAGACTAAGGGTGAGTGTGCAGAGTTTGTGAAAGCTTATAAATAATCTATGTCCTTGCTTTTGATGGCAATAAACTCAATAAATAAATTATGTGAAGTAAAAGAGAAAGAAGCTTTGTAGGCATGTAATGGATATTGAGAAAGAACAGAAGGAGCTCCTGAAAGAATTGGACAGCAGTAGGACTTGAGTAATAGTACAGTGAGTAGAGTGTTTGTCTTTCACCCAGTTGAACTGAGTTTGATCCCCAGCACCCCAAATGGTCCCCTTAGCCTACCAGAAGTAATTGATGAGCAGAGTCAAGAGTAAGCCTTTATCACCACTGGGTGTGACCCCAAAACAAAACCCAAAGAAATGAACAGCAGAACTTGGGGGGGAGGGAAATACTGTTGGTCACAATAAGCCAGTAGTGCCACTTGAATATTTAAGCTATAAATATTTATTTTCTAAATGCAAATACATGTGAAAGAAATTAAGAGGCCATGTTTGATTTCTTTTTCCATAGTTCTCCATTACTTTTTAAATTCTGCCTCTACATTTTTTCTGTGGAGAAAAAAAAAGTAAAATCAAACTTTTGAAACCAAAAATAAAGGCAAACATACTAGGAAGACAATAAGAAAGCCTATCCCGAGAGATTTCTAGACAGATAGATGGGACAAATGAGGTGATGCATTGGGTGCATCTTTGGTCCAGGAGATGGGATCTTATTTTCTCCCAGTTCTCTACCTACTAGCACACTCCTGCCCACTACTCTGAGATGTAAGCAACCAGGTCTCACAAATTAGAGGATCCTAGGTGTTCTTGGCAGTGCCCCATTTCCTTTCACATACACATACACACACACACACACATGCACATGCGTGCGTACATACACACACAGTGTCCCAGGGATAAATCTGTTGGTAATATGTGTGCATTTTCTCCTCTTCCATATGGCTATCATGTCAGAGCAAGCTGTTCTCCTGTGTCATTCTCCCATCCAGCACCCAGTATGGGGCATGGGCAACTAGTCACTATAAATACTTAATACATTGCAGAGTAAATGTATTAAAACAGCAAGGCTAAGCACATAGATTATGGAATCTCTAGCCAGTCTATTCCGCACCCAGGGGCTTCAGGCTGTCGAACCCAGGCAAGTTGCTCCCTGCTCTTGACTTACTCATCCGTCAAGGAGAAGAGTAAAAGAGTCTTCAACACAGAGTTGTTGTGAAGATTAATTGAGATAAAGCAGAGTGCCTGGCACATCATAAATGCCCAATAAATGCCACTGTCTGCGTTCATTTGGAGTATGAGAACAGGGAAGTCACCACAGTCGATCGGTGTGATGTGGCATGCCGTCTGCATACTCAATATTGATAAACTTATTTCACTAAGTTTTATTATTCACGAGTTATTTTAAGAAACGTTCACATCACTGAGAACATAACTAATGTTATTAAAATACTTCCAAAAAATTAAGCCCAGTGACTCTTGTTACCCTCAAGACCTTCTTTTTAAAGGTACATCCTTTCACCTTTGAATTTTTCTTCTATTATCTGAATCCATTTTTCAGAATAGCATACCTCCATAGCTATCTTGGGACAAGCTCATTTTAAACATGATAGTCCTTATATATTTAACTCTTAAACACCACTGTTCCTACCCATTCCTCCCAAATATTACAATTTTAGATTAAAGCAATAACCACTGTTTGCATTTTAATGACTTTAACTTTAGTTGTGTTCACCAAGTCTTCCTCTTCTGCAGCTGTCTAAACTTTGACATTCTGGGCATGTTTTGGGAAACTCTTTGTCTGTAGAGTTGTATCCTTATCTCCCAGATCTATTTATTCCATCTTTTTAATTATGCCCTAGGCTGCCAAAGTGCATTTTCCAATATGTGGCAAGACTGGATGCAAAGGAGGTAACAGTTAAGAATTCTTGAATGATAGATCATATCCTAGTTCCTCTCTCATATCTGGCCTTTGGTTGAACTAGAAATAAAATTCTAGTTAATTCTCTTAGAAATATTCAAACAAGGACCAGAGAAATTGTACAGAAGGTAAGGCACTTGTTTTGCACACTGCCAACCTGTGTTCAATCCCCAGCATCCTATATTGTCCCCTTACCCCACCAGGAGTAATTTTAATGTGCAGAGTCAGGAGTAATCCCTGAACATCATTGGCGGTATATGAAAGACAAACAAACAAAAACGTTCAGACATTTTTTTCTTTTTCTTTTAACATTCAGTATTGCTACAAGGCAGTCTGAGTTCACAGTTCAAGTTCTTTGTATTTGGCCCTTTGAAAGCTTTTAGAGTTTCTAATGCTAGTATTCATAGGGATAGGGTATAGATATGTTTGTTTTCATGTCATTTATTTTCAAAATGCAGTTTCTTGGTACATCATTAATCTTTTTTACTCTGAAAAACCTTGAAATTTTTTTCCAAAACTATTTTGTACTGTTTTCCCCTCTCTTTCTTCTATTATCCTACTGAAATGCCTATTGGTCACCTGCATACACTTTCTTGTGCTTCTGACCATTAAAGTGACTGGTTATATCAACCTTATACCCTATTTCATTTCCCAGTCACTGGTTATTGCTTTAGCATTCTGGTAAGACAATTGTTCTTTCTCCCACCACTCCATTTGCTCAAAGTTGTTTAAATGTCTGTCCAATGATGTCTCTTCTCCACACTTTTTATTTTGACTTTGTCTTATTTTATCTTTTTTGAAATTAATTTAAAAATCCCATAACATAAGAGCTGAAGCTGTGGGCCCGGAGAGATAGCACAGCGACATTTGCCTTGCAAGCAGCCGATCTAGGACCAAAGGTGGTTGGTTCGAATCCAAGTGTCCCATATGGTCCCCCGTGCCTGCCAGGAGCTATTTCTGAGCAGACAGCCAGGAGTAAACCCTGAGCAACGCCGGGTGTGGCCCAAAAACAAAAAAAAAAGAGCTGGAGCTGTGGTGCAGTGGTAGGGGATTTGTCTTGCACTCAGCTGACCTAAGATGGACCGTTGATCGATCCCCTGGAGTCCCATATGGTCCCCCAAAGCCAGGGGTAATTTCTGAGTGCAGATCCCTGAGCATTACTGGGTATGGCAAAAATTTACATAACATACATGTTTACCATTTGAACTATTTTAAAGTGTACAAGACAGTGACAATAAAAATAAAAATAAAATAAAAAATTGTAGATTCATTCCTCCTATAAAATTCTAAAATTTTTCAGCACCCCAAAAGTAAAACTTGTACACATTAAGCACTCATTCTCTTCTCTCTCCCAGTTCCTGGGAACAGACAATCTTCTTTCTATATCTATAGATCCACCTATGGAAAATGTATTCATATAAACAAAATAGTTTGTTATCTGACCTTTGGTGAGTGGGTCATTTTACTTTGCATAACATTTTCAAAGTTGATTTATGTGGCAATTTGGATCAGTTCCTTTTTGTAAACAAATAATATTCTGTGTTTGTAAATAGCATATTTTGCTTATCTACCTGTCATGATACATATATCTGCTCTTTGATTCATTTTCTATTATAAAGAGGTAGAGTTGGAAAGAGAAATAGTAAGCCTGAAAGGAAAACCTACCATGTTTGAACAAAATAGGGCTTCTTGGATTTGTGTTTTTATTTTCTTTGCATTTGTGGACCACACTGGCTGTGTTTAGTACTTATTCCTGGCTCTGAGCTCAAGAATCATTCCTTGTAGTGCTCAATATTAGGAATTAAAACTGAGCTGGGTATGTATAAGGCAAGAATCCTGCCAGCTATACTAACTCTCTTAGCTCCAATGCTGCGAAGTTTTGATTCAAGTTCTATATTATCACCTGATAACAGCTTGACTTTTTATCTTTACCTCTAATTAAGAATAAGCTCTGGGGCTGGAGAGGTAGCATAGAGGTAAGGCATTTGCCTTGCATACAGAAGGTTGGTGGTTCAAATCCTGGCATCCCATATAGTCCCCTGAGCCTGCCCGGAGCCATTTCTGAGCATAGAGCCAGGAGTAACCCCTGAGTGCTGCTGGGTGTGACCCAAAAACTAAAAAAAAAAAAAAAAAAAAAAAGAATAAGCTCTATGACTTGTCCTTGTTAGAGTGACTTTTAAAAGTTTTTTGTTCCATCAAAGACACAAAAGAAACTTTTTTTCCTTGGACTCAATCTTTCTGCCAGATGAGGAAAACCCCAAAATGGTGGGTAGGAAGGCAAGGCAATTTCAAACTTTTGGTAATGAATGCTTAACTGTTTTTGTTATTAGATACATTAAAAAAAATAATTCGGGCCCGGAGAGATAGCACAGCGGCATTTGCCTTGCAAGCAGCTGATCCAGGACCAAAGGTGGTTGGTTCGAATCCCGGTGTCCCATATGGTCCCCCGTGCCTGCCAGGAGCTATTTCTGAGCAGACAGCCAGGAGTAACCCCTGAGCACTGCCGGGTGTGGCCCAAAAAACCCCCCAAAAAATAAAAATAAATAAAAATAAATAATTCTTGGGTCAATTTATAGCCAATAGCACTACACCTCAAACCTAAAGGAAGTTTATAGAACATTTTTATTTATGTATGTATTTATTTGCATTTTCTTCCTGAAGCATGACAGCCTTATTCCACCCAGGAACACTGAAGTGACACTATATATACTTGGAGACTATTGTAGGAAGCAAAAGCAAAATAATCTCAAAAATGAGGGAAACGTTTAATACATTGCAAAATTTATACTTATTTGTAATGTTATATCTGAACCTGAAATTGGAAGCTTAGGTAATTATTAGATAATTTTTGAGACAAAGAAGATTAAGATTTAAGTATATAAATCTTACAAAAAAGTATCTGTGCTAAAGAATAACTCAGGTAAGGATATCTGAAATCCTATGTTCAGAGCAATATTATTTACAATAGCCAAAAAGTAAAATCAACCTAAATGCCTATCTACAGATAATTGGAGAAAAATGTCATTGTATATCTACTCAGTAGAATACTAACTAATCTGACACTTAAAGACAAATTATGCCTTAGTGACAAAATAGATGAAATCCATGTGATTGTGCTAAGTTAAATAGATATGTGAAAGAAAATTACTATATAGAATATAAATTAATTTTTTAATAAATATAAAGAAAATGAACTGGCAAAAAAAAACAAAACAGCGAAACTAATTTCTGGAGTGAGTGAAACCTATAGTGGTTACCAGAGGTAAAAGGAATAGGGAGTGAAAATAAAGAGTAAAAGGATCTTCTTCGTAGTAGAAAGGCACTGGAACTTTAGTGAAAGGAGTGGTAAATATTATACACATATATACATATGAAGCTAAAATCTTAATATTTCATAATATTGCAACCCAATAAAACCAAATTGTGAAAAATATTAAAACTATATATAAAAAGAATTCATGTACAGTTATTATTTTAAGACCATATATTCTCATTTTACTCCAGAACTACTCTTCTTAAGATTAGATTCATTGGACTTTGGGGTTCAACAATAAGCATGTCGGGAGCCTGTAATTGTTCCCATGACAATATGCTTCAAGTGGGGAGAAACCCTGTATCTCTGAGGCCAAGAGGATTCTCTTTCTAATTTTCCCAATACTAACTGTGCCTATGCAAAAAAAAAAAAAAGAAAAAGAAAACTTGCCATACCAGCCCTCCTGATTTTTTTCTTTTTCTTTTTTGTTGTTATTGTTTATTGTTGCTGTTCTGCTTTTTTGTTCATTGCTTGTTTTGTTTTGTTTTTGTTTCAGTTTTTGGTTTTTGATTTTTTTCTTTCATTTTTCCCTTCCTTCTTTTAAATTGATATTGATAGCTCTTAGATGTACTCCTCCTGGCACTTCTTCCAGCTCTTCTTTTTTTTTAATCCCAACAGAACCACAGAACTTGAATCATTTTGTTCTGCCTCATAACTTGAGGGGAAAAGAAAGTGGATGGTACCAGGAGCAAGCAGATGCATGAACAGTGAGTGGAAATAAAAAGTGATAGACCTAAATACCAAACCCAAAGTCAATGACAACAAAACCAAGATATTCAACCTACCAAGTTATTTACAAAAGGGAACTGTTACACTAGCAGTCCAGGGGGCTAACGGGGGTGGTGGGGAGGTATGGGATGCATGCTGGGAACAGGGGTAGAGGGAGGTCAACACTGGTGGTAGGAATGATCCTAATTCACTGTCACTATGTACCTTAAATATAACTGTGAAAGACTTGTAACACACTGGTCACAATAAAAAAAAAAGATTAGATTCATTGGGCAATAACACCAATAATAAAATTGATATAAAGAAATATGTATTCTTAGGTATCTTTTTGCAGAATATCCTAGGTTAATACATCATGGTCTATAAAAAAAATCACAGTTTGTGCCTCATCACATATGTTAATGTGTTTAAATTTGCTAAATAAACTAATTCCCAAGAGAATATATTAAACAAAAGTTTTTAGGAAATTTATCTTGACCTACCAACTTAAAAATATATGCAATCTAGACCATCCTTGGAAGGGGTAGAGTGTATTTCCTGAAAGTTCAGCCAACAAGTTTAATGGGAAAATACAAACTCCCAGAAAAAAGAGCTTAAGGCATGTCCCTATTTTAATTTAGTCTTACCCTTGCCATCACTGTGTCCAACACTAACTTCCTTTGTCCTGATTTTGGAAAAGCAAGTCTTTCCCTTTCCAGTTTTCTTGGGAATCCCATATCAATGCTTCACCTGTCTTTCCCAGGAGGGTTCAAGGATTGTTTAGTGAGTAGAGACAGCAGAGCTGAAAGGCAGAGTTCCAGGTATCCATGTTTGACCAGGTTTTGGAAACCCCTAAATCTATTAGTGTATTTCCTGTACATTTGCCCTTTCTCACAAAAGTAAAAGACAAGAGTCACATCTTGCATCGAACTATAAAGATTTCTAGTACTTTATACAATATTCTTGGAAGCTTTGAGTCCCAAATAGCCACTAGAAAAATCAATGTTTCACAAAGTTCTGGGCCATATCCTTACTTTTTGACAACCAAAAATAGCACTGGAATTTACAGAGACTAAGACAGAGGAACACAAGAAAATCAAACAGCAAAACTGATAAACAGCAAGGCAAGAAGGTAAACACAGCACAAAAAATTCATCAGCCTATTTGTCAGCTGGATAAGATAAAGTTTCTTAAGAAATACAAGGACAAGGGTCAGAGCGGTAGCACAGTGGTAGGGTATTTGCCTTGCACGAGGCTGACCCAGTATGAACCTCAGTTTGATTGCCAGCATCACATATGGTCCTCCCAGAAGAGATTTCTGACTGCATATCCAGGAGTAACATCTGAGCATCACCAGCTTTGGCCCAAAAAAACAAACAAACAAACAAAAATAGAAATTCAAGGACAAGTGTTGTGGGTGTCATTCCAGGATAAACTGAAAAGGTGTCTCCACTCATGGATAAATTCTTCACTATCATGCCCTCTCCAGATTCTATGATTCTAATCATCATCATACTGTCAGCATCATCACTACAAGCAAAATTGAATGAGTGATATCACATACATTGAGCTATTGACCATGCCTAACTATCATAGTATCCCCATCACTGTCACCATCATCACCTTCAGCTGGAACCAAATTCTTGCATGTGTTGTGGTCTTCTGTAAAAAAGGAAGAAAGACTTATTCCCAGCCCAGCCCTTCTGAACTGCATTATTATCATTGTTATTATTAGTTAAAATGTCTTGGATGCCTACCAATCAGTGTAAGGATTAAGTCTTATAATACCCTATAAAGTATTAATGCCCTCATATTAAGATGAGAAGATAGATGAAGAGAGATGAAGCGATGCCTTTATGATCAGACAGTTAAGGAGTGGTGGAGCTAGGATTTGATCCTAGGCTGTCCACATTTACTTCCCCCACACCTTACTATGATGTGTGTTTCCTCCCACAACATCCCCCATAAGATTCCACATGTAGCACATACAAAAGGCACTGCAGGTATAAAAGGCTAGGATTCTTTTTTAACTTTATTCCAACACTGTGATTTACAAAGTTGTTCATAATACATTTGTTTTGGGTATTTAGTGTTCCAACACTACAGTGTGACCTTTCCTCCATCATTGTCTCAATTTCCCCAAGTCCTCTCCCTTGGCAAGCACAAAATAATTTATTTTTATTTGCATGTTACAACAAAATGGTAAATGGAATTATCTAAAAATAATTTTGTAAAAGTCAGTTTGTGAAATTAGTATATCTCCCAATGGGATTATTTTTTAATATTTTTATTTAAACACCCTGATTATAAACATGATTATTGTTGGGTTTCAGTCATGTAAAGAACACCCCCCCCTTCACCAGTACAACATTCCCATCACCAGTGTCCCAAATCTCCCTCCTCAACACCCCACACCCACCTGTACTCTAGACAGGCCTTCTACTTCCCTCATTCATTCTCATTGCTAGGATAGTTCTCAATGTAGTTATTTCTCTAACTACACTCATCACTCTTTGTGATGAGCTTCATGAAGTGAGCTGGACCTTCCAGCCCTCCTCTTTTTTGTTTCTGAAAATTATTGCAAGAATGTCTTTCATTTTTCTTAAAACCCATAGATGAGTGAGACTATTCTGCGTCTTTCTCTCTCCCTCTGACTTATTTCACTCAGCATAATAGATTCCATGTACATCCATGTATGGGAAAATTTCATGACTTTATCTCTCCTGATGACTGCATAATATTCTGTTGTGTATATGTACCACAGTTTCTTTAGCCATTCATCTGTTGAAGGGCATCTTGATTGTTTCCAGAGTCTTGCTATGGTAAATAGTGCTGCAATGAATATAGGTGTAAGGAAGGGATTTTTGTATTGTATTTTTGTGTTCCTATATTATATTCCTAGGAGTGGTATAGCTGTATCATATGGGAGCTCAATTTCCATAAAGGATGGACTAGATGGCATTCTCACCAGCAGTAAATGAGAGCTCCTTCCCCTCCACATCCCTGCCAGCACTGCTTATTCTCTTTCTTTGTGATGTGAGATGGTACCTCATAGTTGTTTTGATTTGCATCTCCTTGATGATTAATGGTGTTGAGCATTTATTCATGTGCCTTTTGGCCATTTGTATTTCTTTTTTGTCAAATTGTCTGTCCATTTTAACAATGGGATTATTAAAGTCATTGTGTATCTACTGAGATGATTGTTGCTAGTTGAGCCTTCTGTGGTATTGTTTTTGCTTATTGAGTTTAGTGGACTTTTATGCTACTTTATCATCTAATTTTCTGTGCTCTAACTAGGTTGTCAGTAGTGTGGAATTTGGAGATGTCACATGGCTAAGGTCCCCAGGAGCTCTAGGATCTATAAAACAGGCACAATTCTTGCCTGACTCCTCACCCAAAGGTGCCCCAGAGTTGTAGCCCCAAAACAGACCTGTTGGTTTCATCAGGTTGGCTTTATATCCCTTCTGAGACTAGTCGTGAAGCTGTGGAGTTGGGCCATTTACATTATGGTGGCTGTGGGATGTGGGTGTGGATGCTGAGGCTTCTGGCAGTACAGGGTAATGGGAGGCTGCTCATCTCACTCTTAGAAGACCCCAGAATTTTTAACCCAAAACCAATGAACCTAACAGTTTCTTGCTTGACATTCTTGATCTTCAGAGATTAGTTCTGAAGAAGAGAAGTTGGGCTATTTGTATGGTGCCACTGTGAGATAAGAGCCACTGTGAGGTATGGGTGCAGCTACTGGGGATTTTGCAGGGTAGGGATTTTGCCTTCCCCTTCCAAAGGGTAACCAGTATACCCATGAGTTTCATCAGCTTGTCTTGGCATCTCTTCCAAGATTAGTCATGAAGTTGTGAAGCTGGTCCGTTTACATGGCAGCAGCTGTGGGATGTCAAATCTAAGGTTCTTATACAATCTTACTTATCATTTCCTCCTTTTAAATTTCATGTCATGTGTTTTCATAATATGCTCAATTTACCAGCACAATATAATACTACATAATTTTTTAATAAACTACTCAGTTGAAGAGGTGGCATGAAGACAAAAGCATATCCCTTGCATAAATTTAACCCAGATCAATCCCTAGCACTGTATATGTTATACAAAGCATTTCTCTAAGTAGATACCCTGAAACACCATCAGGGTGGTCTGGCATTGAAGAACCTATACAGTACCACATCTTTAAGTGCTTGCATTGAACCATGGGACAAGCTGTCAAAAAATTTTATGAGAGGACTTTGTGTCTACTGAGCACCACTTAAGATCTCTTCACCACCACCACCACCAAAATAACACATCTTCTTTTTGTTTGTTTCATTTTGGGTCACTCCTGGTAGTACTCAGGATTTACTCTTTGTTCTGTGCTGTAAGCTCACTCCTAAAAGTATTCAGAGAACCATATATAGTGTCAGAAACTGGGGTGGCCATGTGCAAAGCCACTCTACTATCTTTCTTTACAAGTACAAATTGTAGTCAAAAAATTTCAAAGAGGTTTGGAGACCATCTGAACAAAACTAATACTACTAACTAGACACAAAAGGCAAGTGAAAAATTTAATCAAATGGACCTGAACTTCCCCATAGATAAATATGTTTAATATATAAATAGTTCTAAATTATGTGATAATTGTTCTCTGAAGAATGAAAATCTTGATTTCAATGAGTTACTGAAAGTTATGACAGATCTTTCTTCCTGAGTTCTCTTAAAGTTTATCTAACAAATTAAATTCCTGTGACTAATGTGCCTATGTTAGAAACAATAACATTGCCTAATAAACTTTTTAATTAAAGATATTTTATCTCTTTATAAATCCCCTCTGAAAATGTGCCAACTTATCTTCATTTGAAAAAATAAGTTGATGGCTTTTCCCACTAGAGAAGCCCATACTATCTCTTGAACTTAAGTGTATCCCTATTTCTTCCCTCACACTTCTTTCAGTAAAAACCATTATACTTCACTTTGAAATGATTTTAAAAGTGTATATAACAAATGAATGCTTTAAAATTGAATTTCATTTATCTCTTTTAGAGATAGATAGTATGATAATTGGTAATGGTGATATACTAAAATGTGCTTCAAAATAAACTGGAACTACAATTAGACAAGGAGTAGGAGAGAAATTTAACTGAGGACTGATCAATTAATAAAGCTTGAAGATGAATGGCTAAGATTCCCTCATGATTCTGTTGGCATATGTGTTTGTTTTAATTTCATAATTGTTTAAAGCAGTAAAAATGTGTCAGAACTTGAGTTTCTATTGAATCAGATCAGAAATAACACTTCAGTTGAGAAAGAAGACACATCATCAAATGCAGACTCTACAAAAGTTATTGTTTGCTATTTCATATCTTCATGAAATCATAACTTTGTCTAGAAATGATGCTTCTATTATTTGTTGTTGGGGTAGAATTAAATATTTAATCAAAAAGTATAAAAGTAGAGATCTTTTTCTTTTTTTAATATTTTTTATTTAAACATCTTGATTACAAATATGATTGTTATTAGGTTTCAGTCATGTAAAGAACACCCCCCCTTTCACCAGTGCAACATTCCCACCACCAATGTCCCAAATCTCCCTCCATCCCACCCACCCCTACCTGTACTCTAGATAGGCTTTCCAGTTCTCTCATTCATTTACATGATTATGGTAGTTCTCAGTGTAGTTATTTCTGTAACTGCACTCACCACTCTTTGTGATGAGCTTCATGAAGTGAGCTGGAATTTCCAGCCCTCCTCTCATTGTCTCTGAGGATTGTTGCAAAAATGACTTTTATTTTTCTTAAAACCCATAGATGAGTGAGACTATCCTGCATCTCTCTCTCTCTCCCTCTGACTTATTTCACTCAACATGATAGGTTCCATATACATCCATGTATAGGAAAATTTCATGACTTCATATCTCCTGAAGGCTACATAATATTTCATTGTGTATATGTACCACAGTTTCTTTAGCCAAGAGATCTCTTTTTCAATCGTGACATTAAGTGTAGGAGGGAAAAATCAGGAAAGAAGCAAGTACACTGCAATGAATGTCATTTGAAAATAATTTGCAGTTGACATTATTAATAATGTAATATTATTGTTATATAATTTAAATATAAGTGATGGGTAACAAGGTAACAAGGGTAACAAGGGTAGGATTTGCCTCACACAAGTGTTCTCGAGACTAAGACCTATGAATTTTATTCTGATTGAACTTCATATATCAATCTTAGAAGATCAGGAAGTAGTTTGACTGACTCAAAACATTTCAAGAAGCAGAGGAGCTATAAAGCAAGATTTCCCTATGATAAAAAGAAACAACTTGGCCCAGAGAGATAGCACAGCGGCGTTTGCCTTGCAAGCAGCCGATCCAGGACCAAAGGTGGTTGGTTCGAATCCTGGTGTCGAATCCCGGTGTCCCATATGGTCCCCCGTGCCTGCCAGGGGCTATTTCTGAGCAGACAGCCAGGAGTAACCCCTGAGCACCGCCGGGTGTGGCCCAAATACCAAAAAAAAAAAAAAAAAAGAAAGAAAAAGAAACAACTCATGATGACCACTCTACTGTTGGAATTAAAGCAGGGAGCTGATCATCCATACATTCATTAAATGAAGCACAGAAGGCAGGGAAAGGTAAGTAGTGTTCACATGGCCCAGAAAAGAAGAAAATCACTATCCCAAGGAAAAACACACACACACACACACACACACACACACACACACACACACCCCACTGGCCATAACACTGATCCAAGAAACCAGAAATGTCCCTGCCAAGAGGCCTCCGGCAAGTGACCTTCTGGAGTGGAGGCTCCCAACTTTCTTCTATCCATTGTGTTCTGAGTAAGAATTTCCACATTGAAAACTCAGTTCCAATTACACTCTGAGAGATCATTAAAGTGATAGGTAAAATATGGGCCCAACTTTCAGATGGAGCAACCAAAGCACATAGAGACATAGAGAGAAAATGGGTTGATTGGGATCTCTGGTGGTTGTGACGTCATCTTGGAGAGAAACAAAGGGCAACAGTGCCATCTGATTATGATACCGAGAAAGCCATGTCAAAAGCAACAACAGAGATCATTGCAACATGATCTTTCCTGGGAAGGGAGAGGACAGGCCCACAACTCTGTGTCATATAGGGCAGACAAAAGTGAGGTATGAATGAGCCAGGTGGTATAAGAAAGATGAAGGGTTGGGTCCTCTTGACAGTGGAAGAGTCTTAGCATCTCACACAAAGAAGAGAAAATAGTTTCAAAGGTCATTAGTGACACCCCTTACTCTGATGGAGGAGCCAGAGATGAATAGAGAGGTAGCTCTTGATTCTCCTTCAATAGCAAGTCTCTACATCACCCCAAATAAGCACATAACATAAAGTCACCCCTTATCAACACAACATCTCTAATCCCCTCTTAACAGTGTCCCTGGCCCTTCCCCATTCTAGATAGTTAAGGTGTGACTAGATCTTAGGAGTAGTAAGCATCCTTAGACATTGGTATCTCCTGGTCTCTGGAGAAAGTACATTCCAAATTGTGAATTTACACCATCAGTAAATGTTTTCTAGTCAATAACAACAGAGATTCTGAGTCTAAAAAGCTGACATTCCTTTTAAGCCAGAGATTAATGTCTTGAATCTGCACAAGGGAAGTAATTCTCAATTGAGTTATTCTACATCAAAACTGTTTTCAAGACAGTCTCTCAATGACAAGTATAATGAGAGAAATAGTACAATGTGTATGGTACTTGCCTTGCAATACAACCAACCTGGGTTGGATCCCAGTACCCTAAATAGTCTCCTGAGCTCAGTCAAAAGTGATCCCTGAGCCTAGAGCCTAGAGCAAGGACTAACTTCTGAACACTTCGAGGTGTAGTCCAACATTGTTTTTAAATTTAAATATTAATGAATTTAGAGGCTGAAACAATGGCACAGCGCTAAGGCATTTGCCTTGAAAGTGGTCCACACAGGACAGATCTCGGTTCGAATCCGGGCATCCCATATGGTTGCCTGAGCCTGCCAGGAGCGACTTCTGAGTGCAGCGCCAGGAGTAACTCTTGAGTACCGCCAGGTGTTACCAAAAACAAAACAAAACAAAAAATATTAATGAATTTAATCACTCGACTTGATAATGTTCAGTCATTAGAAATCACATCCTATAGAGAATTTAATAAAAATAAAGACACTGTAGGAAGTTAAAATGTCCAGGAGTCAGGACATTTTATGTCAATATCCACTAGGCTCTATTCATTGAAAGAAAACTTATTAAGAGAAATAACTAGAAATGATTCCATGAGGTATTTCCATGAGGCATTTCCAAATGTCTAAATCATAAAGACAGGAAAAATAGTAATTAGCAGATGCTGGGAAAGAGAAAACAGGAAGTTTCAGGTTGAGTTGATGAAAAGATTTTGGTGATTTTATAGTGGAGTTTTTGTACATCATATTTTTGGTTTGGTTTTTGGGCTATACTTAGTGATTCGGAAACTATTCCTGACCTACTGCTCCAAATACCTTGTGATATTGGGGTTCAAGCCCAGGTTTTCTGCAAACCTAGTCTTCTTCTAAAAAAGAGCATTGCCCCCTACCCCATCATAGTAATTTAAATAAACTTTATGTCATTGAACTGTAACCTTAAAAGTGATTAAAATATTAAATTTTATATTATGTATATTTTACTTCAATGGAAAAGCATACCTGAAATGTGATAAATAAACCCAAAGGTATAAAAACCTATTTTTGACTGGGAAAACATTATAGGTTTTTTTTCTCAATTGTAGTTTTCTGTATGCTCTAAAACATATATAAAATAATATTTAGTTTCTCATCTTATTTTAAAAATATCAACTTTATAGGCCAGGTAGATAGTTTAATGGGCTGGATCACATACTTTGCATGCAGGAGCCCTGGGTTACATTTCTTGCTTTTCAGGGTTCTTGAACACTATCAAGAACAACCTGAACTACTGAACCAGGAATATTCCCAGAACACCACTGTGACCCTAACACCATAAAAAAGGGAAAGTATTTTAATATGAGTTTGAATAAAACTATATATATATATATATATATATATATATATGATGCCTTTCTACAAGTTTATTTCAGAGCAATAACAATGCACTTTTCTCCGTGAAGTTAAATACTTTGCCTGTCTTAATACTTAAATACTGTCACCTGTCAAGGTCACAGAGTCCATTAGCAAGGATGGTTTTGATGACAACCATCATTACAACTTCAAGCACTGTGTACTAAATGCAGCCAACATGAGAACACTTAGAGCCAGACTTGCTTTTTCCCACACTCCTCCAAGATATGAAGAAAGAGTGCACCCACTAATTATTCCAGCTAGCCCTATCTTCTTTAGATTTTTAGTTTTCATGAGAAATAAACAACGAGCTTTTTTAATGTTTTGGAATTAATCTTTAAAAAATACAATTTCACAGAGTAGGGGGAGAGAAGACTTACGAGTATAATAGTGGCAGGAAAGTTGTTTAAGGGAGGTATGCATTTTAGGGCTGAAACCCAATTACAAACATGTATGTAACCATGGTTCTTAAATAATTTTTAATTATCTAAGATAATTTAATAAATAATAAATTTAATAAATGTAAAGACAATTTCTCAAAGGATCCTACACCTGGCAAACAATTTTCAGCAAACTTTCCCCATTGTCTGCTTCTCACCACTAGGACCCTGAGGCCTTGGAACTCATTAAGGTTACAGTTATTTTAGGAGGTGGGACACCCTGAGGTCAGAAATTTACACTCATTTCTCTTGGACAGGATTTTTATGGTGAGAGCTATGAGCAATTTAATATAATTTCATTCATTTTCATTCATTAGAATTTTGGGTTTGCTGGAGGGCCTCTTCCTCCCACATTCTGGCTGTTGTTGGGGGGGTGTGTGTGTGTGTGTGTGTGTGTGTGTGTGTGTGTGTGTGTGTGTGTGTGTGTGTGTTTAAATAAGGCAGCAGAATAGCCAAGGGATTCATAGCAATGGTCTGAAGGCTCTATAAATGGAGTTTCACACCTGTTAACAATCCACAGCACACTGTGCCTCACTTATCTTCATGCAAATACCCACCCAGTTAACTTAAATTTGTCTGCAATGCCAGCTTATTGACCTTTGCAGGCCTGGCAGTAAAAAATCAGGGAGTTCTTGTCTTTATGAAGAAATATTCTTAGCTCTTTACTAAATCCACTGAAACAAACGAAAACAATTCAGAGACACAGCACCTCATAATTACAGAACAACGCCTCATTAGTAATAGAGAAGATATGGAGTAAGGAGAGGCCTCAGTCAGAACTTCTGCTGAGCCTAGAGAACCAGCTTGATGGGTGGAAAAGGCAACCAGATACCAGTGAGTCAGTCAAGGTTGGTAGACACTGAATGACCTCCTGTCACTGACACAGTAAGAAGGGTGCTCTAACTTTTCAAGTCACTTCAATAAGGTAGATGTCTCAGAAATAAACAACAATAGGGAATTCATAGCAAAGGCCTAACTTGGCATCAGAAACTGACTTCACTTCCGATACCTAATCTGAGTGATGGAGGCTCCACAAAAAAATTGTGCTGAGAAGATGAGCATAGCAATCACAAAGAGCAGGAAAGGTAGCCTTTGGAACAAGTTGTGGAGAAAAGGTTAATGGTAGCGACTACTTCAGGCATAGACGAGTACTAACCTGAATTTTGGGGCAAAATTAAGAAGACATAATTTTCTTTAAAGAAATCAAGTTTCATTCTGAAATTCTTCCACCTCAATCTCTAGCACAAAAAAAAAAAAGTTTTCTCTCACTAACATGTCAGCCTCTTCGTTTCTCAAGGGAGTTTAGAACAGAATTTAAGAAATGCACATGCTAACAAAAGCCAAAATGTCTTTCTAAGGAATAGGGTGGCCTGAGCATTTGGGAATGTTAGTCAGAGTGCAAAGTTGAGAAAATGAGTTGTTCTTCCTCCTGAACTCAACCCTACTCCACACTCACACCAGTGTAATAAATGCTAGCTCCAGCAGGAGAAAATTTCAGAATTTGAAGAAATTTGAAAAAATAAAATGTTAATATTTCTGTTCATCTTTCTGTGTAAGCCCCAGTCCTAACTCTGATCTCTCTTTGTTACTAGCATAAACATAAAGTTCTTTCACAAAAATCTGAAGGAACTGAGATGAGAGTCCCAAAATCCACAGAAACCTAATAGAAAATGGACCTAGAACAGAGAAAAAAGGTATGTGATATTTTACTTTGGACTTTTCATCTTCCAAAATATTGTAAAAGTAACTTACCTTAACAGTTAGTTCTCCCACGCCAGACCTGCACACCTAATACCAGTGCATATGGGGGGAGAGAGAAGGAGAGACCCAATCCATGGAAGAAAGAACATTGTGCAATTGTGCCTTGGATGTTAGCTTTCTATGGGTTTTTCTCATGTGTGCATATATCCATATATCCATATAGAAAGATGCCTTCAGAATTATTCTTCCTCAAAGTCCTAAGGATTTCCATTTCAAAGCAGCTGGTGCTAGGTCTTTTCTAATCTTGGCATTGAAAATTAGATGTCTCCCACACATGAAGGATTATCTAGGAGTGAAAGAAAGAGACTTCACAACAGAGGATGAAGGACCTCCAAAAAACATCTTTATTCCTTCACCACGATAAAAGTATATACAAAAGGCAGAGTTTAGACAAATGTCTTCCCATTTTATGTGTCACAAATAGAATCATTTTTATTCCAGAGGCAAAATTCAAGCCTACTGTTATGAAAGCTAGATCCATTCTAATGTGATGAGATTATTAGAGAAAAACCATTCCTGCATGAAAATATGTGTTTATTCAAGAAACTACAATAAATGAATGTATTGCCACATGGCCAACTCTGACTTTTTAAGCCTTTTCAGGCCTCTCTTTCCAGGATAAATCTCTCCGACTAAGTCTTTACTTGGTGAGGATAAAAGGTTAAGCTACCTCCAACCTTTTCATGGAAGTAGCTCATTCACCACATTTTTTCTATAGCTAAGTATAGATCCCATGGGATAGTCTGTTACCTCTGAGACAGTACTGACTAGTACTCCAACCAAACCACCTGGCTTACTAGAGCTACTCTCTGGTTTCTGTACCCACCCAGGAAAGAATGACAGGTCCATGGTCCATGGTATATTGCATGATCTTAGGTCAAGCTGACTTTAATATAAATCATGGCTCAGTCATTTCTGCTTGAAAAACTCAGCAAGTGACTTAACCTCTCTGCAGTTAATATTCTGATTTATTGGGGTCAGAGTGACAGTAAAGCAGGTAAGATGCTTGCCTTTTATGTGTCCAACCTGGGTTCATATAGTCCCCCTACCCGAGCCCCACCAAGAATAATGAAAACAATGTTTCACATCATTAATCATCAGGAAGATGCAACTCAAAACAACAATGAGATATCATCTCACACCACAGAAATTGGCACACATCAAAACTAATAAGAATAACCAAAGCTGATGTGGATTTTGGGTGTGGGAAGGGACTCTTATTCAGTGCTGGTGGGAATGTCAACTGGTACAGTCTTTTTGAAAAACACTATGAATGTTTCTCAAAAAACTAGAAATTGAGCTAACATATTATCCAGAAATACCACTCCTAGCCCAAAAACACAATGCATAAAAGTCCTGTGCTTTCCTATGCTCATTGCAGCACTATTCACAATAGCCAGAATCTAGAAACAACCCAAGTACCAGAAAACAAATAAGTGGATAAAGAAATTGTGGTACATCTACACAATGGAATCTATGCATTCTATGCAGTATATTCAATCTATGCAGTTGTTAGAAAATCTATTCAATCTATGTAGCTGTTAGAAAAGGTGAAGTGATGATATTTGATTAAATATGGATAAATATGGAAAGTATTATGCTGAGTAAAATGAGTCAGAGGGACAAGGATAGATATAGAATAATTGCATTAGTTTGCAGGATATAGAAAGAAAAAATAGTATGGTAATAATATCCAGAGACAATAGAGACAAGATCCAAGAGGACAAGTCCATGAAATATTGCCACAAATATTGGGGAAGTGCAGTTAATGCAGAGAAGGGACTACTGCGACAATGATGGTTGGAAATATCACTGTGGACAAGAACTGGGCACTGAAAGGGAATAAAGTGATTAGCATGATACTTCTTCAATAACAATATTACAAACCATAGTGTCTTACAGGAAAAATTGTAAGAAAAGGGGGATGAAGAGAGGAAATCTGGAAATATTGAAGAAGGGAAATGTGAACTGATGAAGGGCATTATACATTGTATGCTGAAACCCAATCATGAAAAACTTTATAATTGTGAAAAAATACTATTATGAAAAACCTTATAATCCATGCTATTTTAATAAAATGATTTTTAAAAATAATAAAATATGGTCCAATCAAACTAAAAAGTGGTCTCTTAGGACCAAGACAAAACTAAGCCCTGAGAACTACCAGGTGTAGTCCCAAAATCCTAAAATAAATAAATTAATTAATAAGTAAATAAAAACTATGATTGAGGGAGCAAAACACTTACCTCATTATTATTCTATGAACACCATTTGTATTTTATTACATTCAGATATGTACTCCACAAAGTGGGGAAGCCACTTTGCTCAATGCCAGAGCACTCTATTCACAAAGAAGCTGTGTGTGTGTGTGTGTGTGTGTGTGTGTGTGTGTGTGTGTGTGTGTGTGTGTGTGTGTGTGTGTGTGTATGGTGCCTCCTTAGGGTTGTGAATTGTAAGCTGCATGGAGTGGTCCTGCCTTTGAGGATAGATATTTTGTCCATCCTGTTCCTTGAATACCTAGAAGAGTGCCAAAGTAGCAACTTAGCAAATATGCGTTGGGTGAATAAATAGGATCTTCGTAAGGTCTTAAATAAGTAACTTGTGTAAAGGGCCTGGCTTTGAAGCAAGGTTCTACATAAGGGGAAATTTCCTCCCTAGAGCCTAACTTTTATAAATGTATGGAGTGCTGGACTTGAATATTGAAGTACATCCTCCACTATATCCCCAGCTTCTAGTGAGGGCTTCTTTACTCATATCCTGCCAGCTTTCTCACTTGCTAAGCCTGTTTTCCCCCCTTGCCTCCCACCAGCTCTCACCCTAACTTGACCCCAGGACAACAGCGGGACAGCAGAGCTGCCATCTGGTTGCCATAGGGCTGTCTCATCTTCGTGTAAAAGTAAGAACTTTCCTCCCTTCTGTGTCTTCTTGGCTCCTTCATTTGGCATCAGCTCACCTATTCAGGAGCCTGGTCCAACTCAAAGGCCATGGTTCCTTCTGGGAAATGGCATAGCCCTGAAAACAAGGGGACCAAACACTTTTGCCAGCAGAGACATTGCGTAACAAAGTCCCCAAGTTCCTGGTGAAAGGAAATCAGTTTCAGAGATGAGGGCAGGACTTTTGCCTCCGAGCTCAGAGAGGCTGTCTGGAAGCTGAAGCTGCCTCCCCTGTGATGGCACAGATTTGACTTTGAAAATCAGAGAGCTTATCTCAATAAAATAAAAATTTTAGAAAGGAAAAAGAAAAGAAAATCAGAGGATTCTGGCTTCATCCTGAGCACTCCTTTCCTGTCCCACTGTCACCACACCCACAGAAACAGTCTTCTTCCAGGAGACGATAGGTGACTGCCACTTCAATAATTAACCTGAACAATGTCATGAAGAAAAACCACGCCAGATGAAGGACCTCCCCAAATGCCTAGAATTCCACAATTAGTGATTCACTTCTTTGGATTCAGCTCCACCCACTCTCAGGCTATATTGGAAAACACAAATTTGCCTGGGAGGGGTAATGCATTAAATCCAGCACCTAAAGTGAATAACTTCATCAGATACTTGATCTCCTCTCTAAAAGAGATGTATGGACACTAAGCATTGGGATTGGGGTTGGTCTCACAGGAAACACAGGAGAGAAGTCTTTGTAGTAACACCAGCTTTCCTGCAAGTAGTCTGTTCCTTTCAAAGACAGTTGGCTTTAGAGCTGTTATTTTCCATTAAGTTAATCACCAAAGGATTCAAAGGGGTAACCCAAAGAGTTGTTTCTTATATTTTTTCTCAGAACTGAAAATTGACTATTGGGCTAACTCTGAACCTCACATAGAACTAATATTCACCAAATATAAGACTGAGTCCTCCTAAGAATAAGAAAATACATTGTTTCATGCATTTCAGCCATATTTGGTTATTTGGATTGTTTCATATCTTGGATACTTCTCACTCTTGCTCAATCCTGGGAACTTAAGGCCTTTACTTCCCATCCACCAGGGCCAAATAAGATAATTTTCATCAGCAACATTGCTAAAAAAAAAAAAAAGGAGAAGACATATGAAAAAAACCCTCTTTGGAAGATGTCATGTAACTCAGGGTTATTTAACATAGAGCATTTATTCTAACCTCTAAATGTTTACTCAAGACAACTGTATCACCTTGGCTGTACTACCCACTTTCTCCATCTGTAGTAATACTTCAGGGATCCTGTAAGTAGAGATATTACGGAATCTTTCCTCTCCCTTTGGTTTCTTTGTACCTTTTAAATCACTTATTTAGGCAGTAAAAATTGACAAGGAAGATGTCATGTTGGTCAAATCCAAAAAGATTCAAAGATCCTACCTTTCTCAAAGACAGATGCAAAACAAGCAGAAATAGGCTGCCCCTCTAGCCCTTCTTTTTTTCAATGATCTAACTTATTCTTTAAACTGAAAGGCTGGGTATTTTTTCATACCTGGAACCTTCACATGACAAGTACAAAATAAAGTTTAAATTCAAACAATATAAAAAGTGAAAGATTCACAGAGTAAGGAGTAGAATATGGATGGTCTCATCTGTCCCATTTTAGACAAAAAGGAAGCCCAGAAGTGTTTCTTAAAATGAGCATTGTCCCAGGTCACACTAGTGAACTATACCTAGGAGTTACAGACTCCGCAGCTCTCAGAGAGGTCATGGGGAGCTGATTATTTCCAGCAGATTAGAGGTCATATCTGATTTAATTCCTTAGCTATGCCTTCCATAAGGATATATATTCTGGGCTAGAATAACAATATAGCAGGTAGTGGGCTTTCCTTGCATGTGATGCCCAGATTTGATTCCTGGCACCACAGAGCCCCCCCCCCAAGGAGTGATCCCTGAGTTCAGAGCCAGAAGTAAGCTCTAAGAACTCTTAGGTATGGCCCAAAACAAAACAAGAATATAAATTCTATGAGGGTAGGAACCAAATCTGTTCACTATTTTACCCTAGAACTCTACTTTCATGTCTGTAATACTAATTTTTATGTATTAAATCAATGACTATTCTATCAGGCATTTAATGAAATTCTTTACTTCTATTAGTCAATATCTCTGTCAATATCAATTAAAGATTCATGTATAAGCAATTAGAAAAAACCCTCTTAGGAGCTGAAGAGATAGCCCATATCTATCTTGAATGCAACCAACCCAGACTTGATCCCTAGCAGTACATATGATCTACCAATCCCCACCAGGAGTGATCAAGTTCAGGAGTGATCCCTAAACTTAGAGCCAGTAGTAAACCCTGAGCATAGCTGAGAGTGTCCAAAAAAGTGGAAAAAAAAAAAGAAAAAAACTCTAAGTTTATTCTTATTATGAAGATTTTCACTCCTGATATGTATATGCTGCAAAAATATGGATCAGATAAATATCCAGAATGGAAATTATTGGAAAGAAATTAATGGGTAGAGATAACTCCAAAGCTTTAAGATGTTTCCTAATTTTTAATGGTTTACATTTCTTGAATGTTTTCTTATCAGGCCTGTATTGCATCTCAATATGTATCATCTCAATCCTTAAAATCGCTTTATAAGTAATTTATTTTTTCCTGATTATATATAAGGAGATGAAACCAAGAAATTCAATAGCTCTTACAAGATCACAGTGCTCCCACATTTATAGTCATCAACTTTACTGAGGCTCTCATTCCCAAAAGATTTTAAAATATCAGTTTATAATGGTGCTAGAATTTCCCTTCCTCTCATCTATCCATAGTTGGCCTTAGCAGAGAGATGTTGACAAAGAGCACAGTTCAAGATAATCTGGTCTGTTATAATTGTGACCAGTATTTTGTACATCAGAGAAGTTGTAACTGAAGGGGGTAAATTCCCATGTGTAAAGAATGGGGTATAATCACCCTCAGCATGATCCTTTTCAGATTTTCCCTTCTTGATGTATAGAATTCTATCTGGACTCATTCTAACAGATCACACAGAAGGTTTTCAACTCATTATATCGTTTAAGCTGCTCAAGAACCCTGAGGTAAGGAAAGATTATTATCACCATTGTAAGATGAGGAAATACCAGCTCAGGGAGGTTAAATTATTTGACTAAATTACAAAGCTAGTAAATGCTGGAGACAGATTCAAACTCTTACATTAGCATTAGTTGGGGTTCCCCTACATACATAAAGCCTTGCGAGTAGAAATCTGAAAGATGAATTTAGTCATTTGGGTCAATTCCCATGCTGTTCTTAACCACAACCTCAGATGCCACCACTAGCTGCATAAGATGACTTAATTGTTCTTTGTTAACATAAGTAAAATGGCTGCCAAACTCCACACACAACTGGTTGTTCTGCCCTTCTAAATGCCCTGGGGCATTTGGGGAGTGGCAGGCAGCCTTTTTTGACCAGGTGTGGAATGGTAGAGATTTCTTCTGACAACAGAAAACTGTAACACACCAGCTAGTCAGAGGTCAAAGTTAGGCAATAAGAGGTTAACTCAGGGAGGCTGCATGAGGAAAGCCAGCAGTGCATTAACTTTCTCCCAAAATTTCTCCAGATGTTCATCTGATCCAGATTTCTCCTACATTCAAATGTCATGTAGGATGCAGATACCTACAGTAGGCTTTGCAAAGCATTATAATATCCATGTGTGGTGGTTGTTTAAAGCGTCCAGAGGAGGGAAAGAAAAAAATAAAAATAGTACGTAAATCCCCATTTACAACTCTTTTAGTATTTATTCAGCCTTGCTAAGATAATCAATGGTGCATTGCTTTAAATGACAATAACAGAGGACAAGAAAGATAATTGAATCAGAAGAAGAAATGCCTAACATGTAAAGTCCCTGAGTTCCATCCTTGGTGATACATGCCCCCAAATACAACTGGGTTCAAATATTAAACTATCAGATCCTTGTCACCAAACCAATCATTGCCAGGACTACTCACTAAATTCCAGTACCATAGGGGTGCCCTCCATTTTTAAAGGACATTTTTCAGGACTGCCACTTTTTATTTCTTCCCTGTGTTGGTTTTCTCAGCTCACAGGACTACTGAGTAGATATGCTGTATGCAACAAGTCTTTGAGCATTATTTTAGGTACTTAGTGTGATATACAGATCACATCTTACTCTTAAAAACTCTCTATAAGGGCCGGCGCAATGACGCTTGAGGTAAGGTGCCTGCCTTGCCAGCGCTAGCCTAGGACGGACCGGGGTTCGATCCCCCGGTGTCCCATATGGTCCCCCAAGCCAGGAGCGACTTCTGAGCGCATAGCCAGGAGTAACCCCTGAGCGTTATCGGGTGTGGCCCAAAAACCAAAAAAACAAAAAACCAAAAAAAAAAAAAAAAAAACAAAACACAACTCTCTGTAATAGAAACCATTTTGACCCTATTTAGCAAGAGGGCAGTCTCTGATAAAGTGAGAAATTTGCCTAAGACATCTAGGCCAAAAAAGACTAGGACTGGGACAATGAATTTTATCAAGTAAGGACAATTCTAGTTCTAGCCTATGTACTACCTGAAGATAGTGAGATTAAGGATTGGTTTTTTATTTATATTTTATTTTATTATTTATTTTTGTTTTTATTTTATCATTTATTATTGTCTTTATCTTATTATTTATTTATTATTTTATTTATATTTGTTTATGTATTTTCTGTTCTTTTGGGGGGGGGCACACTTGGTGTCACTCTGGTTACTCCTGGCTATGCACTCAGAAATCGCTCCTGGCTTGGGGGACCATATGGGATGCCAGAGAACAAACCGCAGTTTGTCCTAGGCTAGCGTGGGCAAGGCAGACGCCTTACCACTTGCACCACCACTCTGGCCCCATATATTTTCTTTTCTAATTATAAAAAATTTCATACCAAGAGGGAAGAGGAAATGGGAGGTAGGACAAAAACGGAGGTGTAGGGAGGACAATTTAGGGATGGGAATCCCCCCTGATTTTATGTAAATATGTACCTAGAATATTATTGTCAACAATATGTAAGCCACTATGATCAAAATAAAAATTATATAAAAAAAATACTAGATATGACCAATAAGACTACTTAGCTTAAGAAAGAAAATGTTGGGGCTGGAGTGGTGGCACAAATGATAGGGCATTTGCCTTGTACACACTAAACTAGGACTGACCCAGTTTCAATCACCTGACATCCTATATGGTCTCCCAAGCCAGGAACAATTTCTGAGCGCATAGTCAGGAGTAACCCCTGAGCATCACTGGGTGTGGTCCAAAAGCCGAAAAAAAAGAAAATATTAATTATCAGCATTATTTACAAATATTTCAGCCAAAACATAGAATCAAAATAAATTCCAATGAAGATATGACTGGATAGGAGCTGGAGAAAAAGTACAATAGTGGAGGCATTTGCCTTACACACTGGCAACCCAGATTCAATCCCCATCATCCTATATGGACCCAGGAGCACCATCAGGAGAATTCCTAAATTTAGAGCCAAGAGTAATCTTTGAGCATTGAACAGTATAGCCCAAAAACAAAAACAAAAGAAGGAAAATAAAAAGATGACTGGATAAAAAAAAATCTGTAGGGCCAGAGAGAAAGAATAGTGGTAGGGCATTTGCCATGCAAGCAGCTGATCCAGGACTAATGATGATTCGAATTCCAGCATCTTATATGGTCCCCTGAGTCTGACAGGAGCGATTTCTGAGCACAGAAATAAAGAATACATACAACCACATTATAGAGTACCAGATAAAAGAGATCCAAAGAAAATCACTCCAAGGCACATACTAATCACATTGATGAAAACCAGAAATAGAATACTTAAGGCAGCAAGATCAAAACAGGAAATTACATTAAAAGAAGCATCCTTAAGATTTGCAGCAGATTTATCACAAGTAACTCTCAAGGACCAAAAGCAGTGTTGGTAAATAGTGACAAAACTCAATGAAATGAATTCTTCATCAAGGATATTTCACCCAGTCAGACTTTCATTCAGTTTTGAAGGATACACAGCTTTATTGATAAATAACAGCTGAGAAACTATACAAACTCATATCAACCCTAAAAGAAGAACTGAAGGGCCTATTTTGAGGCAAGGCAGATCCAAAAAAAAAAAAAGCAAACTCCTACAAAAAGAGACACTTAATTCCATGATAATCATCTCTCTCAATGTCAATGAACTAAATGTACCAGTAAAAAGACAGAAAGTGGAAAAATGGATCAAAATCTTGAATGCAACGTTTTGCTGACTGCAAGAAACCCATCTGACTAGTCAGAGCAAACATAGATTCACAGTCAAAGGTTGGAAGACAACCATTTAAGCAAACAATTCCCTTAAAATTTGAAGTGGTTGGGGCCAGAGTTGTGGTCCAAGTGGTAGGATGTATACCTTGCACACACGATAACCTAGGATGGACTGCGGTTCGATCTCCCGGCATCCCTGTCCCAAGACAGGGGCTATTTCTGAGCGCATAGCCAGGAGTAACCCCTGAGTGTCACTAAGTGTGACCCAAAAACCAAAAAAAAAAAAAAAAAGACACAAAATAAGAGGCCAGAGAGGTGGCATAGCAGTAGGGCATTTGGCTTGCATGTGGCTGAGCTAGGATGGACTGTGGTTCTATCCCCTGACTCCCATATGGTCTCCCAAGCCAGGAACGATTTCTGAGCACATAGCCAAAAGTAACCTTTAAGTGTCACTGGGTGTGGCCCAAAAACCAAAAAAAAAAAAAACAAACAAACAAAAAAATGAGGTGGCCATACTAAGATTAGACAACACAGACTTTGGGCTTAAAAAGATTATTAGATATCTGTCTATAAGTGGATGTGTATATATAGTAGACTTTGCCTCATTTATATTGTAAGTAATCCCTGCCTATATTGTACATAGCCCTCTTATATATTATCCCTCCTCCCCCACCCCCATTCATTGCCTTACAAAACTCCTTCTATCCTCCTCTCACCCCCTCAATCCTGATCCATTATCTCTCCCTATTTAATGCTCTTTACACTCAGTTCTTAACTCCTCAGGAACCAAGACCATCCCCCTACCCCAGTAAGCTGCCACCGAGCTCCTAATGTAAAAGTACACTCTCTCAGCCTCTATCTCTCACCCAGGCATATAAGAATTTAGGTCAAAACTGGGGCACAGAGATTGTATAGCCTGTCTTTCTTACCCCCAAATGCACCAACAATATAATATGGCATCATTCCTTTTTTGCGTAGACACACTAAAATGGGGGAAATCTTATGTATAGAATCAAGCTCTTATCTACTAGGGATAAGAACCCATAAATTTTATAATACAGGAGCACCTCCCACCCTGAGCATTTGTCATGGGGACTCAACTTAGACCTCGTGTGATCAGACATTGACCATTCAACACTGAACCCTGAATCCCAACCTTAGAACTGACACAGTTCCCTGCCACGGCACCAGGAATCAAACTCCTCCTGGGGGGGTGGGGTTCCTAATACCATTCTGGCACCAACTTGCTAAGTTCATACAACATCCTGAAGATGAGGAAACAGCAACAACTTGATCTAAGGATAGGTTGCCCATACCTCATCACCTAACAGTGAGATGAAATCAGATGAAATCATCCTAGGATCTGTGCAAAAACCATAATCTCTAGTTACAGACAACTGCAACTGAGCAGAACTTTTCCTGGCATCATAAAGAAAGACTTTGGGGTTTTACAACTAAGATATCTGAAGCCTATAGTCAGTCTCATGAGAGTATGCTTCAAGGGTGGAGATACCCTGTATCTCTTAGACAAAGAGAATTTCCTTTCTAATTTCCCCAACATTTACTGTGCCTAAAGAAAAAGGAAAGAAAAAAGAAAACCTTGCCACATCTGCCCCCATTTCTTTCTTTCTTTTTCTTTTTTCTTCTTTTAATTTTATTTATATTTATGGCTTCTATATAAGAGCTCCAGTCTTTTTTTTTTTACAGAACCATAGAACATGAATCATTTTTTTCTGCCTCATATTTCTATGTCTTCCTAAAATTGAGTGGAAAATATGGATGGCACTCGGAGCCAAGTGGTCTCAGGAGCATTGAATGGAAATAAAAAGTAGACAGACCTAAATACCCAAAGTCAATGACAAGAGGATCAAGAAATTCAAGCTATAACAAACTATACACAAAAGGGACCTGTTATACTAGCAGTCCAGGGAGCAAAGGGTGGAAGTATGGGATGCATGCTGGAAACTATGGTGGAGGGATGTCAACACTAGTGGTGGATATGGCCCTAATTCACTGTCATTATGTACTTTAAATACAACTGTGAAAGACATAAAAAAAGATTATTAGAGACAGAGATAAACATTTCTTAATAATGAAGGTATATGTACAATAGGAAGAAATGCACTCCTAAACCTATATACCCAATGAGAAGCCAAAAAAAATCTAAAACAATTACTGATATACTTGAATGAAAACATTAATAGCAGCACAATAATAGTGTCTTGCCCTATAACCCCTTTTAGAGTCAACCCAGCTAACATTTAACAAGGATATACTGGCTCTAAAAGGAAGAAATGGAAGAACGTAAATACAGAGGTCTCTTTGTTCCATAAAAATAAATAGACAATCTTCTCCAATGTACATGGGACATTCTCCAAGTAGACTAAATACTAAGCTATAGAACATGCCTTCATAAAATCAAGAAGAGAGAAATTGTATCAACTATCTTCTCAGACCATGATGCACTGAAAATAGAAGTAAATTACAAACAGACACAGAGAAAACAACTTTAACTCCTGGAAAGTAAAGAGCTCACTGACTAATCTGACTACTGACTAATTAGTGGATTAGAGATGAAATCAAAGAGAAATAAAAAAGATTCCTAGAAACAGATGAGAATTAGGACATGAATTATCAGAATTTGTGGGATATAGCAAAATCAGTATTAAGAGGAAATTTTATAATTTGCAAGCTTTTATCTGGAAGGAAGAAAGAGTGGGAATAACTTATTGGCACAGCTTAAAAATTGGAGAATGATCAACAAAATGAACCAAAAATAGGCAGGCAGAAGGAAATAACAAAGCTCAGAGCAGAAATTAAATAGCTGGAAACCACCCTCCCCTACCAAAGAAAAAATCCAAAAGATCATGAAAGCAGGAGTTGGTTCCTTAAAAAATAAACAATCATCTACTGCTGGCAGAAATGCTGCCTGGTCCAAACTCTATGGAAAACAGTATAGAAGGTTCTCAATAAACCCAAAATTGAGATTCCAATCACCCAGGAATTCCTCTTTTGGGTATATATTTCCAGGACAGAAAAACATTAATCCAAAAGGATGTATGCATATCACAATCCATTGCAGCACTCAGTACAATAGCTAAGACTTGGAATCAACCTAAATGCCCAACAACAAACAAGTAGATCATGAAGATGTGGAACATATATACAATGGAATACTATATAGCTGTAATGAATTGCAATTCTCAGCAACATGGAAGAAATTGGAAGATATTATGTTAAGTGAAGTAAGCCAGAAGAAGGATAAATACAAAATATCACTTATATGTACTATTTAGAATAACTGCATGAATAAACACAATGATATAAATGGTAGTTGTTTTAAACACTTTTGGCTCTAGAGTACAGTGAAGAGAAGGAAAGAAACTGAGTAGAAGAGGAGAAACACAAGTATGAAAGGATGGGGTTCAGAGGCTAAGCAGTCTCAGATGCATTGATATGTTAAAAAAGGACAGAAGTAAATATCCAAGCCAAAATCAACAACAATAGAATCAAGAGACATAAACTTTAGCAATCAAAACTTAAAATGGGCTTATTATACTTGCAGGCTGGGGAACAAGTGGGTTGGTATGGGATGCACTGAAAAACATTGGTGAAGAGAAGTCAACACTGGTGGTGGGATTGGCTCTTGTCTATTTTATATCTGAAATCCAACTATGAAGGGCTTTTTAAATCACAACATTTCCAATAAAAATTTAAAAAGGAAATGAAAAATAAACAAGATTAATAAACCATTAATAAAACTCACAAAGAAAGAGAAACTAAATAAACCGAATTAGAAATGAAAGGGGGAGGATTCTACAATACTACAGAAAATCAAAGAGTAGTTAGAGATTATGCTGAGAAATTTTATGCTGCAATACAAGAGAACCTGGAAGAAATGGATAAATTCTTGGAGTCCTATTACCTCCCAAGATTGATCCATTATGGTATGGAATATCTAAACCTATCACTATTGGGGAAATTGAAATGGTAATCAAAAGGCTTCCCAAAAATGAAAGGCCACCCCCAGATGGATTCACTAATTAATTCTTTCAAGCCTTTAAAGAGGACCTACTGCCAGTACTTTTCAGGCTATTCCAGGAAATTTAAGAAACAGAAACACTTCCAAATAGTTTCTTTTTTTTTTTTTTTTTTTGTGGTTTTTGGGTCACACCCGGCAGTGCTCAGGGGTTACTCCTGGCTCCATGCTCAGAAATTGCTCCTGGCAGGCACGGGGGACCATATGGGACGCATGAAAGGCAAACGCCTTACCTCCATGCTATCTCTCCAGCCCCTCCAAATAGTTTCTATGTAGTTAATATCACCCTAACAACAACAACAAAAAAAAATAAAGACAGAGAAAACTATAACTACAAAAAAGCCACACAAAAAAAATAATTAAGATCAATATCCTTGATGAACACAGATGCAAGGTCCTCAACAAAATTCTAGCAAATAGAATCTAATGGTTCATCAAGATCATACACCATGACCAAATAGGATTCATTCCAGAGATGCAAGGATGGTTTAACATATGCAAATCAATCAATGTAATGCACCACATTAACAATAGTAAAAATAAAAATCACATGATCATATCAATAGATCAAAAAAAGCATTTGACAAGGTCCAAACCCCACTCATGATAACAGAGCCCATCTTCCAGGATGGAACTAGAGAAGTTCATACTAAGTGAAATAAGTCAAAAGGAGAAAAACTAATACTGGATGATTTCACTCATACATGGTATATATAGAAAGGAAGGAAAGATAAATGTCCAATGAAAACAAACTCAAAGATTGACAACAGAATTGAATTTAGCTAAAAGGGGAGGAGAGATTTGGAAAGGAAGGATAGGATGGTTGGTAAAAAGCATACACATATTGAAAATAATGTGGAAGAACTCAGGCTAACACCTCACAGACATTGAAAGTAAGTTCAAATAAGATGTATTTAAATAAGGGGACATTGAAAATAAAAAGTAACCAATCAAAATGCTAGAACAAAGCATGGACTTTTATACCTGGAAGCTAGCCAATCAAGAGAGACTCCAGTACCTCTGGCAAAGAGCTTGGGACTATGGCTAACAGTCGTGGAATCCCTTATACAGACCAAGATTCCAGCAGAACTGAACCATTGGCATATAGATATAGTCTCTGCATTCATCACTGTGTCTTATGAGCATCACTGGCACAGTGATGCATGCAGAGACTATATCTATATGCCAATGGTTCATAGTTATGTTAATCCTACACCTAGCATAATTGAAGAGCAATTGACACTTGGCTGCTAGGATGGTGTGATAACATTATATTCTTAAACAATCAGCATTTTACACTCTGTAAACTTATTTTTCCTCAATAAATTAATAAATTTTTTTGGTTTTTGGGTCACACCCGGTAGCGCTCAGGGGGTTACTCCTGGCTCTATGCTCAGAAATTGCTACTGGCAGGCTCAGGGGATGCCAGGATTCTAACCATCATCCTTTTGATTGCAAGGCAAATGCCCTATCTCCATGCTATCTCTCCGGCCCCATAAATTAATCATTTTAAATTAAAAAAAAAAAAGATACACTGCAAAGTAACAACAAAGGGCCAAACACAATACATCAAGGGAACTGACCCACACAATTGAGGTGGTGCTTTTAAAAGGGGGGGGGCATCATGATCTTTGGGAAAGGGAGGAGAACACATTGATGATGGGTGAGGTGTTGGAATTAGGTGCATGATCAATCATCAATAACAGTATTGCAAATCACAGAAACTCAATCAATATTTTTTTAATTTTTAAAAAAATTCCTTCCTAGAAAAAGAAAACAGAACTTTCTTAGCATATTCTCATTTAAAATGGGCTCTTGGGGACAAAGCAGTGGTGCAAGTAGTAAGGCATTTGCCTTGCACACAGCTAACCTAGGACGAACCTTGGCTCAATTCCCTAGAGTCCTATATGGTCTCCCAAGCCAGGTGCAATTTCTGAGGGCATAGCCAGGAGTAACCCCTGAGCATCACCAGGTGTGGCCATAAATAAATAAATAAATAAATAAATAAATAAATAAATAAATAAATAAATAAATAAAAACCTAAAATGGGCTCTTGAACAATTTGGCAAAATTATGGAGATTATTGAAGCTGATATTGACCAAACCCAAGCTGAAACTACCATGAAAAGTAACAGTACTCATTAATTGCAATGAGATGGAAAGAAAAAGACAAATATCAAATTATCTTGTTTATATGTGAGTACAAAAAAACAAAACCAAATATTAAACCAGATATTGAGGATTCTCAATTAAAACAAAGCCTGAGTTATGGTTAGTAGAACTGTGAAATGAGGATGGTAAAAGTGAAGGGGATGGACACATGGGGAAGGGACCCTCAGATAATGGCGGAGGGTTGCTGACCTTTTGGTGGTTGGTCTGGTGTAGAAACATGGCAGGCACAAAACAATATCAGTATTAATGTAAGTTCTCATATACCACAATAAAAACTGTGGAGGAGAGTCACAATGACAACATACAGCTTTACATCTGTGTACTATGTGGTCATTGTTAAGGCATTTTTACAAACATTACTATCTCTTAAGAAGATCACAGTATGTTAGAAGGAAGAAATTCCAGGGTACATGTAGTTAAAAGTTTGGGAGCTTATTTAGCTTGCTTTCTTTCTCTCTCTCTCTTTCTTTCTCTCTCTCTTTCTTTTTTCTTTCTTTCTTTCTTCTTTCATTTCCTTCCTTTCTTTTCCTTCCTTTCTTTTCCTTCCTTCCTTTCTTTTCCTTCCTTCCTTTCTTTTTTCTTCCTTCCTTCTTTCCTTTCTTCCTTCTTCTCTTTCTTTTCTTCCTTCTTCATTCTTTTCTTTCTTCCTTCCTTCCTTTCTTCTTTTCTTTCTCTTTTCTTCCTTCCTTCCTTCCTTCTTCCTTCCTTCCTTCCTTCCTTTCTCTCTTTTTCTCTCTATCTTTTTTTTCTTTCTTTCTTTCTTTCTTTCTTTCTTTCTTTCTTTCTTTCTTTTTCTTTCTTTCTTCCTTTTTTTCTTCTTTCCAAACTAAATCTTACCTGGAACGACTCTGATTTAAATGGAAAATCCAAAATCTCATTCTGGAACCAGGATGATAGTATAGACCAGATGCTTGCTTGCATGAAGCCAACCCTGGTTCAATCCTCAGCATCACCTATGGCCTTCCAGGAACTTACAGGAGTAATTCTTGAGTGCAGAGCCAGGAGTATCTTCTGAGCATCACCATGTCTGACCCAAAAACTGAAACAAACAAACATTAAGAGTCTCTTTCCTAACTCAACCACCTGCTCACCTCCTCTGACCCAGATGACAGCTTGTAGAGACCTAGAACTCTAGAGAGACATCTGTTCACACACATTTTACAAAAAGAGAAGTCAACATGAACAAAATCTGAGACTACTTATTCTCAACTAGATGGCTAATATGTGTTTGTGATTTTAAATCTCCCAACATAAAAGCAGAAATATGATATCACTTACCCAAAATCACACTTAAATTTTCACTTCTATGGGAATGCCAATAAGTATATAGCAAAATGAGGGTTCAAAAAATCAACTTTTTAGATCCCAACCCTATACTAGGAGGAATAGGAGTCAAAGGTTCCATTAGACTCACCTCTCTACAATAGAGCTAAACAGCCTTCCTAAATTAATCTTCCAAACAGAATTCTTTCAAAGAAATATATTTGCCTTACTATATAGAGTTAAGCTAAGATGGACCTTCTTTGGAGATTCAAAAGAATAACCCTAGACTATTTTAAAGTAGATAAGGCACTTTGCCTTGCATGGGACTGACTTAGTTTTGATCCTCAGTACTTCCTAGAGTGACTCCTGAACTCAAAATGAGGAGTAAATCCTAATTACTGCCAGCTCTGAATCAAAAAAGCTAACTAACTAAATCTACTTCTGCACACATTTCCTAAACATGAGTCATGTTTATATTCTCTGCTGACTGCAGACTCAACAGAATCTGTTTCAAAAACCTGGAAACCCTTTGGATGAAAGGAAATGGGGAAGATGATGTAGACTATAATAGAGCTTAAAACCCTGGATCAAAGGTTCTTGGCTACACAAGATTTTGGAGAGAGCATGTAGTTAAGAATTTTCACAGAACCATGAATTCATTCTATAGCTAAACCATTAGTGATTTATTTCAATTGTTTACATTACAATTGAAGATGTAAAAGAGGAGCAGATATTCTAAATTTTTTCTTTATCATGAAATAGCCAGTCCAAGCAGAGTTGTAGTTTAGTTAGAGATCTCCTGATTAAAGGGTCCTAGTAAGCATTTTGTGAATTCAATCAAGAGTCCATTCATGGTTTCCCAAGGATAATGTATCTGCATATATCCCTCTTGACACTTCCTAAAACTCCACAAACTTTGCCTACACATATCCCCACACCACCATAACTATTCCCTTTTGCACATTCCTGAAGGCAGCATATATAAGTGAGACTTTACATTCTACTCAACATGTACGGAGAGCAACCCTAACCCTTCAGGAATAGGAGAAAGTTGACCATTCAGTATTGCCTGAGGTAAGCAAACAAGGCTCTGTCTTACCACCTGGCCTGGCTTACAAGAATAAGTAAGAACAATCTTATAATTTTTCTTTCACAAAAGATAACAAGAAGTATGGGGCAAGAATAGCTATAGAAAATGCCTGAAAAGTTTCTCCCACATGGTGGGTGGCTCTTGTATCCTGGGCACTACTTCTTTTGAGGTGCAGAAGCTTCTCAGCTTAATGTATTCCCATCTGTTGATCTCTGCTTCCACTTGTTTGGAAAGTGCAGTTTCCTCCTTGAAGACGCCTTTAGTCTCAATGTCATGGAGTGTTTTACCAACGTGTTGTTCTATATACCTTATGGTATCAGGTCTCATATCAAGGTCTTTAATCCATTTGGATTTTACCTTCGTACATGATGTTAACTGGAGGTCTATGTTTGCTTTTTTTGCAAGTGGCTAACCAGTTCTGCCAGCACCACTTGTTGAAAAGGTTTTCCCTGCTTTACTTAGGATTTCTTGCTTCCTTGTCAAAAATTAAGTGATTGTATGTCTGGGGAACATTGTCTGAGAACTCAAGCCTATTCCACTGATCTGAGGGTCTGTCTTTATTCCAATACCATGCTGTTTTGATAACTATTGCTTTGTAGTACAGTTTAAAGTTGGGGAAAGTAATGCCTCCCATACTCCTATTCCTTAGGAGTGCTTTAGCTATTCGAGGGTGTTTATTGTTCCAGATGAACTTCATAAGTGTTTGATCCACTTCTTTGAAGAATGTCATGGGTATCTTTAGAGGGATCACATTAAATCTGTACAATGCTTTGGGGAGTATTGCCATTTTAATGATGTTAATCCTGCCAATCCATGAGCATGGTATGTGTTTCCATTTCTGTGTGTCCTCTCTTATTTCTTGGAGCAGGGCTTTATAGTTTTCTTTGTCATGTCTTTGGTCGAGTTGACTCCAAAATATTTGAGTTTGTGTGGCACTAATGTGAATAGGATTGCCTTCTTGACGTCCATCTCTTCCCTATCATTATTGGTGTATAAAAAGGCCACTGATTTCTGTGTGTTAATTTTGTAGCCTGCCACCTTGCTATATGAGTCTATTGTTTCTAGAAGCTTTTTGGTAGAGTTTTTAGAGTTTTCTGAGTATCATGTCATCTGCAAACAGTGAGAGCTTGACTTCTTCCTTTCCTATCTGGATTCCCTTGATATCTTTTTCTTGCCTGATCGCTATAGCAAGCACTTCCAGTACTATGTTGAAGAGGAGTGGTGAGAGTGGACAGTCTTGTCTTGTACCAGAATTTAGAGGAAAGGCTTCACCCAATACCCATCAGATAAAGGGCTAATATCTAAAATATACAGGGCACTGCACTGACAGAACTTTACAAGAAAAAAAAACATCTAATCCCATCAAAAAATGGGGAGAAATGAACAGACACTTTGATAAAAAAGAAATACAAATGGCCAAAAGGCACATGAAAAAATGCCCCTCATCACTGATCATCAGGGAGATGCAAATCAAAACTATGATAAGATACCATCTCATACCACAGAGATTGGCACACATCACAAAGAATGAGAACAATTGGTGCTGGTGGGGATGTGGAGAGGAAGGAACTCTTATCCACTGCTGGTGGGAATGCTGTCTAGTCCAACCTCTATGGAAAACGATATGGAGATTCCTCCAAAAACTAGAAATTGAGCTCCCATACGATCCAGCTATACCACTCCTAGGAATGTACCCTAGGAACACAAGAATACAATACAAAAATCCCTTCCTCACACCTATGTTTATTGCAGCACTATTCACAATAGCCAGGCTCTAGAAACAACCAAGATGCCCTTCACCAGATGAATGGCTAAAGAAACTGTGGTACATATACACAATGGAATATTATGTAGCCTTCAGGAGAGATGAAGTTATGAAATTTTTCTATACATGGATGTACATGGAGTCTATTATGCTGAGTGAAATAAGTCAGAGGGAGAGAGAGACGCAGAATAGTCTCACTCATCTATGGGTTTTAAGAAAAATAAAAGTCATCTTTGCAACAATCCTCAGAGTCAATGAGAGGAGGGCTGGAACTTCCAGCTCACTTCATGAAGCTCACCACAAAGAGTGGTGAGTGCAGTTATAGAAATAACTACGCTAAGAACTACCATAATCATGTGAATGAATGAGGGAACTGGTGGGGGTGGGGTGGGTGGAGGGAGATTTGGGACATTGGTAGTGGGAATGTTGCACTGGTGAAGTGGGTGTTCTTTACATGACTGAAATCTAATCACAATCATATTTGTAATCAAGATGTTTAAATAAGTAAAAAATACTAAAAAGAAAAGAAAATGTCTGAAAAATCTCAGAATCTCTATGAGTCTTAACAAAGGTATTTCTCTCTAAAATCAGAAAATGATGCTTTGAAGAGATTACTCTTTCTTCAATTGGAAAACTGCAACATAAGACTTCAGTAAACATTAAAATCAAGGAAATATTATCAATAAAGGAATAAATTAATTTTCTTGTAAGTAAACCTCAGAAAAATTGAGGTCTAATTTACATTATACTGAATTATAAATAAGTGTTTAAAGGAAACTCAGTGAGCTACAAGAAAGCGCACAAAGAAGAATGAGGGAGATACCGCAAATGACTAAGTACTGTTTGTCATGTATGAGGTCCATATTTATAGTGTGTGGTATGGTGCGGTCCATCAAGAACAGCAGGGGAAAACCCTAGTGCATAGAAATAGTAACACTACAAAGTGTGACCCTCGCCAAAGTAAACAAATAAACAAATAAAAATGCAACAAAAATTATTATTATCCTATGAATCAAGAGCAATTAAAAAGATTCAAAATGAATGAAGAAAGTCTATCGAAATACATGGAACTAATAGCTGAGATATGTCATAACCTAAGAAGAGATTTTTGAACATGCAACTTGAATTCTTGGATCCCACAAAGGAATAATTCTAAATCTTAAAGATTTTAGGTAAGGCAGAAGGCTGTAAGTTTGAGCTCACCGACACTGCCTCTTATATATAATGTTATTCTACCAGCACTGACCTCTGTGATCTCTGGTGCCACAATAGCATGTGTGTTCTTTGACACACTTCAACAAGGTGTGTGCAAACAACACAACTAAGAGTACCACAAACTAGTTCAAATGTGTGCAACACTCAGTTATTGCAGCGACAAAATAGCAAAGAGGAGAAATTTACTTGGTTCTAAAAAAAAGTTTTTTCTAGTGGAGGGAGGACAAATTTGGTGATGGAAATTCCCCTGATTCAATGTTAATAGGTACCTTAAATACTAGTGTGAAAGATATGCAAGCCAATATGGTCAAAATAAAAATTATAAAAATAAAAAAAATTCTAGAAGTGTAAAGAAAGATCCTGTAATTAATTGAAGCAACTATGTTTCTAGTAGGTTACACTACTGTCCCTTTTATTACTTCACAAAAATTGTCAATGGTTTTTCTGTTAATGAAAAATTTTAAGTTAATGTGAGCTCTGGCCCCTGTCTGGATCATTTTAATATCATATTTGGGGAAAAGAAATGCTGATTTAGTTTTTTTTTTAACTAGATGCTAAATATTTTAATTAAATTTCAGTTAGTTAAATATTTTTGTTCTATGTCCATATTTAACAATATATGTTATTTTCAGTCTTTTGCTAAATTGTTTTGGCCCTTGAATTTATCAATTTATTTATTAATTTACCAAGTTTGTAATTTATTATAAATTTTTTCAGACTTACCAGCACCATTTGTTGAAGAAATGATATTTTCTGCAATGGGAATTGTTGGTTGCCTTGAGAAATATTAATTGACTTTATATTCCAGAACTTAATTCAAGTATTTCTTTATTTTTCAGTTAAATTTTATGTTTTTGGTAAAAAAATAGTATAGAACAAATAAATTTGAAACACATATACACTCAAAACACAAAGCAATCTGCTTCATTTTAAAGGGTACACAAGGCCCTTCTTATTGTGTTCTATAAAGTCTTTATTTTGTTCTATTAAAAGGGGGAATCAAGGGCTGGAGAGATAGCATGGAGGTAAGGCATTTGCCTTTCATGCAGAAGGTCATTGGTTCAAATCCCGGCGTCCCATATGGTCCCCCAAGCATGACAGGAGCCAGGAGTAACCCCTGAGCACTTCCGGGTGTGACCCAAAAACAAAAAACAAAAAACAAAAAACAAAAAAAAAGCGGGGGTGGGTGGGAATCAAGGGTTTTGACACAGAAGGATACATAAGGACTCAAAGTGAAAGAATAGAAAAAGACAAAGAAAATGGAAGCCAATATCGGAGCAATCATTATAAATATGTTCAACTTTAAACCAAAAGCTGTAGGGACAAAGGTCTTTATACAGTCAAGATATATGTAACAAAGCTCTAATCTGATCAATAATGGATCATTATACAATGATTATCCCAATAAACTATAAACTATATTATATATGTATATATAATATATAGACTACGTTTATAATCAGCTGTGCATTGAGATGTATACCTAATTACGCTTCACAAAGTTTATAAAAGTACAAAAAAAAATCACCTAACGTTGGGAGCTGGAGAGATAGCACAGCAGGGCATTTGCCTTGCAAGCAGCCGATCCAAAATGGACAGTGGCTAGAATCCCAGAATCCCACATGGTCCCCTGTGCCTGCCAGAGCCAATTTCTGATCGAAGAGCCAAGAGTAACTCCTGAGTGCAGCCAGGTGTGACTCAAAAACAAACAAAAAATCAAATAATGTTACATTGCTTTGAATATATCCTCTAATCATTAAGTAATACAGGAAAGTATAAAATATTTAATACAATAAGAGAATATAACAATTGTGAAAATGTAAGCATTCAGAGCAGAAGCTCCTACATAAGCAAATACTAAATGATTATAAGGGAGAATACGCAACAACAAATTAATAGAAGACTTCAATATTCCACTTATATCAGTTGGTGGGCATTCAAGACCAAAATTCAGTATGGAAACATTGATCTTGAACTATCCTCTAAACCAAATAAACAAACAGACATTCTACCTCATAGCACAGACCAGAACACTTCTTGAATATTTACAGGACATTCTCAAAGATATTTATATTAAGACACAAAATAGGGGGCCGGAGAGGTGGTGCAGTGGTAGGGCATTTGCCTTGCATGCAGCTGACCTAGGATGTACTGTGGTTTGATCCCCCAGCATCCCATATGGTCCCGCAAGCCAGGAGTGATTTCTGAGCGCATAGCCAGGAGTAAACCCTGAGCGTCACCGGGTGTGGCCCAAAAACCAAAAACAAAGAAAAAAGAAAAGAAAAGAACATTTTAAGTATTAATATACAAGGGATTAAATGGGTAGTATAATAGGTATGGCACTTGCCTTACACTCAGATATACTAAGTTAGATCTCTGGCATCCCATATGGTCACACAAGTGCAGCTAGAAATGATTCCTCAATGGCAGAGAGAGGAGTAACCCCTGAGAATCACTGAGTATGACCCCAAAACATAAAAGGTTATTGTACAAATATATCTTTTCCAACTACAGTGTTATAAAACTGAGTCAGTTATAAGTTGAAAAACTAAGAAATATACAAAAAAGAGAAAAGATCAACAGGAATGGTTATTTAATATTAGTAAGACTAGGAAACTTTTAGCAATACTAAGGAAAAATAGAAGGCTCATAAAATCATAAATTGAAAAAATAACCATTTTGTTGACAAGTACACTACAAGAAAAAAAATTACAGTCGAACATCCTTATGAATGAAAATGAAAAACACTCATCATAATACTAGTTAACAAATTTCAAGTGCATAGTCAAGGGATTATGCACTATGATCAAGCTGAATTTATACTTGAGATTCAGGACAACTCAACATATGAAAATAAATGCAATATTTAACATTAAAGGAATGACATGAAAAGTATATGATCATCTCAGTCATTTCAGAAAAAGCACGTGGCAATATTCAACAAACTTTGATGTTAAGGAAGCTCAGATTGTGATACAAAAGCATATATCTCAACATAATTAGTCATATGGTAAACCCAGATCTAATGTAATAACCAAATTCAATAGCCAAAGGCAAAAAAAGATGAAAGTTTTTCCTCCAAGATTAGGAACCCAAAGACTTTTCTAGACTTTCCACCTCTTTTTAACATAGTACTGGATTTCCTAGCCAGAGCAATTGGGCAAGAAAAAGAAATAAAAGCTACCTCATCACCCTTTGCTTTGAAGGGAAGAAATTAAATTGTAATACTTTTTAAATGGAATAGTCCTCTTCATAGAAATCCCTAGATATTACACAAAAAGCCATTTAGATCTAATATAACAACTTGGTAAAATTACATGATAAAAATCAATATTAAAGAATGTGTCACATTTCTATATACACAATGAACTGTTAAAAATATAAACTAGGGAAAAGAGTCCCATATACAAAAATATCAAATAAAACAAAATACTCAGGAATAAATTTAACCAAGAGACTGAAAGACATATACTATAATGATAAAAAACTAGTTAAATAAATTGAAAAAGAATAAATAGACAAAAAGATATCCTAGTTTTTTTTGTATAGGTCCTTCACGTCTTTAGTCAAGTTGACTCCAAGATATTTGAGTTTGTGTGGCACTAATGTGAATGGGGTTGTTTTTTTAATGTCCATTTCTTCCCTATCATTATTGATATATAAAAAGGCCATTGATTTTTGTGTGTTAATTTTGTAGCCTGGCACCTTGCTGTATGAATCTATTGTTTCTAGAAGCTTTTTGGTAGTCTTTAGGGTTTTATAAGTAGAGTATCAAGTCATCTGCAAGAAGTGAGAGTTTTACTTCTTTCTTTCTTATCTGGATTTTCTTGATATCTTTTTCTTGCCTAATCGCTATAGCAAGTACTTCCAGTACTATGTTGAGTAGGAGTGGTGAGAGAGGACAGCCTGGTCTTGTACCAGAATTTAGATGAAAGGCTTTTAGTTTTTCTCCATTGAGGATAATATTTGCCATTGGCTTGTGGTAGATGGCTTTAACTATATTGAGAAAGGTTCCTTTTCTTCCCATCTTGCTTAGAGTTTTTATCAAGAATGGGTGTTGGAAATTATCAAATGCTTTCTCTGTGTCTATTGATATAATCGTGTGATTTTTATTTTTCTTGTTGTTGTGCATTATATTGATAGATTTATGGATGTTAAACCATCCTTGCTTTCCTGTGAGGAAACGTACTTGATTGTAGTGAATGATCTTCTTGATGAGGCATTGGATCCTTTTTGCCATGGTTTTGAAGAGAATCTTCGCATCTTTGTTCATCAGGGACATTAGTCTTTAATTTTACTTTTTGGCAGCATCTGTCTGGTTTTGGTCTCAAGGTGATGTTGGCTTCATAAAAGCTATTTGAAAGTGTTCTCATTTTTTTTTTAATTTTATGAAAGAGCCTGGCCAGGATTGATAGTAGTTCCTCTTAAAAGGTTTAAGAGAATTCATTGGTGAACCCTGCTCCAAGAAATAAGAGAGGACACATGAAAATGGAAACACATAACCTGCTCATGGATTGGCAGGATTAACATCATTAAAATGGCAATACTCCCCAAAGCATTATACAGATTTAATGCAATCCCTCTAAAGATAGCCATGACATTCTTCAAAGAAGTGGATTAAACACTTATGAAGTTCATCTGGAACAATAAACACCCTCAAATAGCTAAAGCACTACTAAGGAAAAGGAGTATGGGAGGCATTACTTTCCCCAACTGCTTCCTCTGAAGTTACACACCAGTCAGTGAATGAGAATTCCTTTCTCTCCACATCCCCGCCAGCACTGCTTATTCTTTTTTTTTTTTTTTTTAATGTGAGAATGGGGCATATGCAGTGATATTCAGGGCTTACTCCTGGCTCTCCACTCAGGGATCACTTCTTCTTCTTCTTTTTTTTTTTACATGACGAAAGCCCAACTATAATCATTTTTGTAATCAATGTGTTTAAATAAAGATATTAATATTAAAAAATGCAAATCTTAAATCTCAATGATTTAAGGCAGTAAGGTTTAGTCTTCTCTAAAGTCAAGTCTAAAGCGGAGCAGAAGGCCTCTCTCCATCCTGTACTCCTATTACCTCTTGAACTCAGGGCTCCATAGAAGACGGGACAGTGGAGCATATGACCACTTCTGCTTACAGCCAACCAACCAGCTCCAATATCTGACTGGTGTGTAACTGCAGAGGAAGCTGGAAAGGGTACAGGACCATCTGAATGGTTTGAACAAGTGCCTCTATGTAACATGTTGAATTATATAACATGTTGAATTATATATGTCATACCTCTTCTTGTAAAAAAAAATAAAAAGACATCCTATCTTACTGGGTCTGGCACAGGAGGAACCAGGGCCACTTCCAACAATATATGATTTGATTGACACTTCAGTGCTAGGGCTCAAGGGTGTGGTGCTCCTCAGGCCCTGCAATGCTAGTGACCACAAAGACCACACCTGGTGCTTGGAAGCCTCAGGACCATACCTAGCAATACTTGGGATTTGCAGGATTACACCTGTAAACATTTGGGAGGCCATGTTTGCAAGGGATTAAATCAAAGTCAATAGTTTACAAGAAATGCTCCCAAACACTGTATTATCCCTAGTTCTATCTACATTTTTGGATTAGAAAAAGTGAAAAAAATTCAAATTATCATTTTACCTAATACTTTCTATTAATTTATACAATTCCTATGAAAATTCTGTCAATATATTTTTTATAAAATACCTAACTTCACTCTTGTGTTCCTTACATATAATTTCATAATAGCTCAGGTATTAAAAATAACTCATGTCTGGCATTAGACAATTAGTATGCCTGGAGCCTGTAGTTGGTGTTATGACAGGATGCTTCATGGGTAGGGACACCCTGCTTTTTATGCCAATGGTTTTTCTTTCTAATTTCCCCAATGTTTGTTGTGCCTATGCAGAGAGAGAGAGAGAGAGAGAGAGAGAGAGAGAGAGAGGGAGAGAGAGAGAGGGAGAGAGAGAGAGAGAGAGAGAGAGAGAGAGAGAGAAGAAATACTTGCCTTTTTCTTTTTTTCTTTTGTTTTCTTTTTGGGTTTTTTTTTGGGGGGGCCACACCCATTTGATGCTCAGGGGTTACTCCTGGCTAAGCACTCAGATATCGCCTCTGGCCTGGGGGGACCATATGGGAAGCCGGGGGATTGAACCGAGGTCCTTCCTTGGCTAGCACTTACAAGGCAAGACACCTTACCTCTAGCACCACCTCGCCGGCCAAAACTGCCTTTTTCTAGATAGGAACTCCCAACTTTTTTTATAGAATGTGGACATGAATTACTTTGTTTTACTTTATGTCTGCATTTTTCTATAAAACTGAGAAGAAGAATAAAAAAGAGGATGGGGGCCATGGGCCACATGGTCTCAGGTGCATTGGTATAGATTAAAAAAACAGAACTTAATACCAAAACTAAAATCAGCAACACTAGAATCAAAAGAGATCCAAACTATAATATTATAAACTTAAAATGGGCCTGTTATACTGGCAGGCCAGGAGATTAAGGGTAGTGATATAGGATGCACACTGGGAACATTGGTGGAGGGAAGTCAACACTGGTGGTGGAAATGACCCTAATCCACTGTCACTGTATGCCTGAAATCCAACTATGAAGGATTTTGTAAATCACAATCATTTCAATAAAATTAAAAAAAATAACTCATGTACACTAAGGAATAAATAGATAAAGCAAGTATATAGGTATTATATTACATTTTATAAGTACATAGACAGATGTATCATAGATTAATACATGTCCATTAACAGAGATGCTAATTGAAATTGGCCATAGAAAAATCATATTGTGTAATATTTAATATTAAGTTAAATATTAATATTAAGAATAAATGGTATATTCTATACTTATGTGTAAAATCTTTAAAAAATCAAACTTACAGAAACAAAGAGTTTAAGGACAACTTTCAGAGATTGAGAGAGAGAGAGAGAGAGAAAGAGAGAGAGAGAGAATAGGATAGGCAAAGGGTACAAACTTTCAGGTACAGGATAAATAAACTCTTGGAATTCTAATGTACATTGTTGGATTAACCAGTCTTCACCATAATCAAAGATGGCTTGTTCTTTAAATTTATATCCCAGCTGGACAAAAAGAAGCTCTGGATAAGCTCTCTACCCCAATCTGTTCTCCAACATGGAGGTAGTCCTATTCTTCCCAATAAAGACTGCAGCACAGGCAGATCTCTGTTCTTATGGAAGAAAGATCCTTGAACCCATTTCATCTCTCCGGGTTGGTTTGGATTATTTCTTGCTGCAGCCTTGATTCGAGACTCATGTCCTCAATCCCTTGGGATTGGGATGTGAGGAATTAGCTACAGTACAAAGTAGAAAAACATAGTTAATAATAATATTGTGGGGCCGGAGAGATAGCATGGAGGTAAGGTGTTTGCCTTTCATGCAGAAGAACAGCGGTTTGAATTCCGGCATCCCATATGGTCCCCTGTGCCTTCCAGGAGCTATTTCTGAGCATAGAGCCAGGAGTAACCCCTGAGCACTGCCGGGTGTGACCCAAAAACTAATAATAATAAAAATAATAATAATAATAATAATATTGTAATTACTTGAGATCACTGACCATGGATCTTCCACATTCTCACCACATCATCAACAAAAAAGAAGAAAATTAAGAAGAAAAGAAAGAGTAGTTATGAATGTGTTGATTAACAAGACTGTTGTCATCATTTCATCAAGTATTATACTTTGAATATATCCATTTTTATTTCTCAATTATATTTCAATAAAACTGGACGAAAAATTGAGGTCACCAAATATGCTGGCCCATGTTCTTTTTATTGTATAATGTAATTTTTGAGTCAATAGAAAATTTTCCTCTTTTTTTGCCTAACCTCTAGCACCACCACTCTGGCCCCTCCATTGGTCCTTCTTAAGACATCAAAAGTTGATGAGAAATATCTGCTTTACCAATTTGCCATTAAGGACCTCCCTGCAATTACAGAAGGCAATGTATACAACTGGTTGTTCAGAGGAGAGGCGCATCTGGCACATGCTCTCTGCATTTAAGATTGTGAAAGACATGGTTTAAATAAAATCTAATGATCGGTGTTCATTTTTATGGGATGGATAAAAATATACAGTCCTCATAAACCTCAGCCATTGCCAACCAAAAGCCTGTTAAGTATCTAGAGATTTTATTTCAGCGCTAACAACATGAATTGCTCACATGTCCCTACTAATGATGCCCCCGCATGACCTAGAGCCACTACCTTAAATATCTTGTGCCTCATTTTCTTTGTCTGTAAAATGAAGATAATGACACTAGCCACTGGATCATGTTGGCAACATGCTTGGAGATCCGTAGATCAAAGGTGTACAGCCTGAACCAAACAAGATGATGACGGTGCTTACCATCATTAATGTTGTTATTATTGTTGTTGTTTGGGGTTGTCATGCTGCAGCCCAACAAATAGCCATGACTCCCCAACTGACTCAGCAGCAACGTAAAAGGAGGAGACTTTTTAATACTGCAAGAGTCATTGATAATAGAAACAGTCTATTTCATTGACAAAGGCAACCTATGTAGGTTTCCCATGTAATGTAAGGAAACCTCGTTTCTCAAAGTACTCACAAGTCTATAGCATTTCTAAAGGATAAATACTTGTCTTTGAATACCCTATTATTTCATTAGCTACGTTGTCCATATCATCACAAAGTCACCTAAAGTACAGTGGATTGTTAGCCAGAAATCTTTATATTTAAGTTCCTACTCTACCATCTGCAACCTATGGCCTTGAACATGAGATACTTTTTAGTAACAGCATTCCCCATTGACCAGCAGATACCCAAAACTTGATTTCTTAATTGTGTTATTTAGGAACTCTAATAATATCAGAAGATTCCCTGCCCAGAGAAGGCCTTGCCTAATACCTTTCTCTAGAGTTTAATGACAGTATCTGCCACTGCTCTTCTAATAGGCTGTTGGCCCCTCACATACACTCAAGCAACAATGTGTAACTCTGGAACAAGGAAATAAAATAGAATTTGTTTTGTAATTTGCCAGCAAATTGAGGACATATACTAGAAACTCACAGTCTATATATTAGTATTTATTGTGATTTTCCAAGCACACCTGTACAAAACTATTACCTATTTTTATATGTCTGTGTACAAAAGATGCCCCCAAGTGGTTGCATGAATTCAAAAATAAACCTTATCTTGTACAAGCTATTCTGTGGACATCTGGTTTTAAATATGACTGTACTTTCTTCAAGGAAAAAAAATTCATTACCTTTTCCAGGTAGAAAGAACCCAAGTCTTGCTGTGTGGAACAACTGGATTTCCCTCTCCAGTGGTCAATAATTTTGGCAATGTGAACACTACAAAATCATGAAAATAAATCTTGAATCTGTTCATTCCTAGCTGTCCCTTTGGTCCTTCTTTTTTGTTGTTGTTGTTGTTGTTGTTTGTTTGTTTGTTTGTTTGTTTGTTTGTTTGGTTGGTGTTTTTAGACACACCTATTGACGATCAGAAGTTACTTTTGGCTATGAGCTCAGAAATCACACTTGGCTTGGGGGGACCATATGGAACACCGAGGTTCGTCCTAGGCTAGTGCTTGCAAGGCAGACACTTACTTCTAGTGCCACTGCTCTGGCCCCTCCATTGGTCCTTCTTATGAACATCAAAAGTTGATGAGAAATATCTGCTTTACCAAATCACCTTCATTTGCTATATATTATATGGGTCACCTTAAAGATTTTGCTTAAACAAAATGGAATTTTAAAAACCTTGATGTCACTGTGTTTCTACAACAGAGAAGTAAAAGGGGATTTTGTTTAAAAGTATACAAAAATTCAGATCTGAAAATAATGTTTAGGCCACAGAAATTGAGAGATGTAAACAGTTGGTAAGAATTCTTAGACCGTGTAGGGAAGCAAAAATGTTCTTCCATGTTTCACTCTCTCACCTTTACTAAATAGATGCACTTTCTAATTGGGATCCCAGTCAGGTGAGTATGAAATTAATAATATAGTTACTTTCAAATATACAACATAAATATAACATTGTATCTATGTGTATGTATGTGAGAGAGATGAACCCTGCATTAGTATGAAAAAGACATTTTTCACTATCTGCATCTGTCTTCATACCTTGCTGGCCTCTCTTTTCAAATACAACTTAGCTCACTTATATGATCTTTCTTCACATCTATGCTACTGAAATCCAATACACAACCATGACTGTATCAGATCGTTGGAAGCATGACCCACTCTCCATCGTAGTAGTAGGATTCAACTACATTCAGGCACAGAGAACTGATAGACCTTCCAAATATCATTTCCCATTTTATCCCCTGTTTTCTAACCTTTCCTCTCTCTTTCTCTTCTTTCTTATGCCCTCTCTTCTCTCCTTCTATCCCATTTTTCTATGCTTCTTTTCTATATATCAACTTGAAGCCACAAAGACATTTTGGTGCCTAACCAAAATGAAGCCTTGAAATAATTAGAAAGTTGTCACTATTTCCTTTTTGCCCCACCAGACATATAATACCAATCTATGACAGTTTTTCTATTATAACTTCTATGAGAATGTAGCTGAACTTGAAGTTCATCTTGAATTTAAGACTGAGTCTATTATGACCTGACCAATATTCATATCTGGAGAGATGTGAAGAAGACACAAGGTAAGGTCACTCACACTCACTTCCTGTCAATCTCTCTTCTTGTCCAAGAATTGAGGTCAATAATAAGAAAAGGAAACAACTGATGACATCTAGTTCCCTAATCTTTACCTAAATCTTCCAGCATTGATAAAAAGTAATGTTTGCCATCTCATTTTAGAGATTTCATTATTCATTGAATAGGCAATAGTCCTCAGGATGTGAGCAGGTGAAATATGGAGGATGTCATGGCTTATATTAATCTATTTGTCATTCTGCCACAAATTAGCTCTGGTGAGCAAAACTTAGTCAGAAGGCTGAGGTGGATCACCACTTCATAAAAAGGAAGTCTCTAAGTGTCACGGCAAGGTTCCATGCTGTCGGCTTTTTGGCCAAGATAAGTTGAAGATGCAGCCTCGGTAGCCCCCCAAGCCTTCTCTCTCCTTCCTCCCCATTCCCAGGGTTATTCCTGGACACCTGCTCAGGGTCCCAGCAAGTGGGATCCAGTGAGGGGCAATTTAAAAGAGACCCCAGGCTTCCTTGTTCCTGCAAGGGGCTGGGAGGGGTCTGCTGAACTTTCAACTTCCAGCAGTTAGGAAGCAAAAGCTTCTCGGGAAGTTGGAAGCTTCAGCAGGCAACAAGGGAAGGACATGGCTCCATGCTCTCTTCGCTTGTCCAATCACAGACCAAAGTGGTATCACCCTCTTTCCTCTTGACTATTTCTAAAACATAAAAGGGTCACGTGTATCACCTTTGTATGTCTCAGATGTATTCCCTTAACATCTATAACTCTTTTCGAATATCCTCATATAGTGACAATTTTGCCCACTGGATTTGTTATTTGATTGTTTGATTTTCCCCCTTTGAGATCTGTTTTATAAGCAATACTGGTAGAAGAGTATCTCTGTATAGATTTCATGTTTGTACCAAGTTATGGGGAATGTTTTATTTTATTCGTCGGCCCCCAGATGCACCAAAAATATCTTGTGGCATTGCTTCTCTTTTACATAGGCACATTAAAATTGGAAAATAATACATATGCAAACAAGTTCTTATCTAATAGAGATGGGAACACAAATTTGGTAATGTAATTAGGCCTTTTACCCTGAACATTTGCATAATGATTTGGCTCAGGCCTCAGAAGAATGGGCATCACCCACACACCTGAACAATGAATACCATCTATGGAAACAACCACAATTGTCTTTAACATTACCAGGATCCAAGCCTCTACCAGGGAAGACCTACCACTGCTTTGGCATTGACTTACTCCAAAGAGTGCTCCCAACACCCAGACGACTCAGCAACAGTCTGCATGCAGGGCAGATTGCTCTGCATTTAATGGTATGCTGAAACTAGAGGATGCTCCACATCAGCCTGACATTGATGAAAGAAATGCACAGAATCCAGTCTTTAAATATAAGAATCGGATACCAACAATTGCTAAAGTGTGAAAAAGTTTCACCAGGACCTTGAAATGACTGGAGTTGGATGAACTGGTATGCCTGGAACCCAGAGTCTGTCTTATGCCAATAAATTTCTAGGGTGAGGCCTTTTTGTAATCAGGTCAAGGAGTTTTTCTCCATTTTCCCATTTTTCTGGACCTATGCAAACAACGGCGATTGCCACTATCACACCTTTACTATATTTTTTTACTCTTATCCTTTAAGGAAAAAAAATACAACTTACTGAACTTAAAAACAAATAACTGTAGTAGAATGCCTGTCTCAAATACAGGCAGGACATGGGAAGGAGGAGGGGGTAATGTTACACTGGTGAAGGGGGGTGTTCTGGTTATGACTGTAACCCAAATATGATCATGTTACTTAAATAAAAAATATATTTAAAAAAAGGAAGTCTCTATATGAGAAAGAGAGGCAAGCAACAATACCAGAACTAAAATCAGAATGAGAAGGGTCTGTAAAGATGTGTATCAAAAGCCCTCTTTTCAAAAATAAGTATCCATAAAGCCAATCAACTTCATTTCTGAAGATAACCCTAACAATGCATATTCCACAAAGATGTCCCATATAGAGTTGTTTATAACAGAAAAAAATTAAAAGAACAATCTACATGCTCAACAACTGGAACAAATAATAACCATGTTTTTGCAAGTGAACATAATGTAGCCATTAAAAGTTATTATCTGAATTATATTACTGGAGTGAAAAAGATATGAGGGTATCTGATTACATGGAAAAAGTTCCTAAATTATGCAAAGTAGACTACATAATATTTTTAGAGGTAGTAGAGATAGTAACAGTATATTATCTTTAATATCTAATTTTTCTATAAAAAGAAACTCTTTTTAAGACTTTGGGGTTCAACAATAAGCATGTATGAAGACTATAGTTGTTCCCATAACATTATGCTTCAAGAGGGGAGAAACCCTGTATCTCTGAGTCCAAGGAGATTCCTTTCCCTTGCCATACCTGCCCTCCCAACCCTCCCTCCTTCTTCTCTTTTAATTTTTTATTTTTTTCTTTCTTGTTGTTGTTGTTTAGTTGTTGTTTATTGTTGCTGTTGTGCTTTTGTCATTGCTTTCTTTGGTTTGTTTTTCATTTCTGTTTTTGGTTTTTGGTTTTTTTTTTTTCACTTTTCCCTTTCTTCTTTTAAATTAACATTGATAACTCCTAGACAGACTCCACCCAGATTTCACTTTTCCATTTTTTTTAAAATTAATATTGATAGCTCCTAGACAGACTTCACCCAGATTTCTTTTTTTTTTTTTCCTTAATCCCAACAGAACCACAGAACTTGAATCATCTTGTTCTGCCTCATAAATTGAGAGGGGGGAAAAAAGTGATGATGGTACCAGGAGCAAACAGATTCATGAACATTGAGTATAAATAAAAAGTGATCAGGGGCCAGAGCAATAGCACAGCAGTAGGGAATTTACCTTTCACACAACCATCTAGGATAGACCTAGTTTGATCCCCAGTGTTCCATATGGTCCCCCTAGTGAAGAGCGATTTCTGAGCGCATAGCCAGGAGTAACTCCTGAGCATCACTGGGTGATGAGAAGGGTCTGTAAAGATGTGTATCAAAAGCCCTCTTTTCAAAAATAAGTATCCATAAAGCCAATCAACTTCATTTCTGAAGATAACCCTAACAATGCATATTCCACAAAGATGTCCCATATAGAGTTGTTTATAACAGAAAAAAATTAAAAGAACAATCTACATGCTCAACAACTGGAACAGATAATAACCATGTTTTTGCAAGTGAACATAATGTAGCCATTAAAAGTTATTATCTGAATTATATTATTGGAATGAAAAAGATATGAGGGTATCTGATTATATGGAAAAAGTTCCTAAATTATGCAAAAAAAGTGATCAGACTTAAATACAAAATCCAAAATCAATGACAACAAAACCAAGATATCCAATCTACAACGCTTTATATACAAAAGGGACCTGTTATATTAGCAGTCCAGGGGGCAAAGAGGGAAGGTATGGGATGCATGCTGGGAATAGGGATGGAGGGAGGACAACACTGATGGTGGGATTGGCCCTAATTCTCTGTCACTATGTACCTTAAATATAACTGTGAAAGACTTGTAACTCACATTGGTCACAATAAAATTTTAATTAAAAAAAAGAATCTATTTTTAATTAAAAAAAGACTATGAAGAAAAGTTCCAGGCTATGTTCAAAACATAAGTTGTACAATTTGGAGAAAATAGTAAAACTACTCCTAGGAAAAACAGAAAGCTACTAACCTGGTAGCTAATTTAGATGAGTATTATTAAAGGGTTAACCTACTGTGACCCTTTTTCTTCACAGAATATTGTTTCAACCATTACTCTTACACTAAAAGCAACAAAGCTCATGATGGCCAGTTTCAACAAAAGGGGAAGTTATTGAGAGATATTAAGAACTTCCACTTACAGGCAGATGAAGTAGAACTACCTACTTACATGTATAAAACAACCACATGGAAATAATAAAAGGTGTCGAGGAAAGATCAGACATGATGGGCACTTGGAAGCCAGAAAGGACATCAAGGTGAATTTTCTGGGTTTTCTTTTTGACTGCTATTCCAGACTAAGAGATGAAAAAGCCTATAACCTAGAAATGCAAATGAACACAGACATTAAAAGCCTCAATAAAAGCCTCCACTGTCTGAGCCCAAGAAGCAGGAAAAAGGAGCAAGGAAGCAAGGCAGGTGACTGAAGAGCTCATCGCAGCTGGGTATAGTGGAATTTTAGTTCTTCATTTTGTCTTTTTTGGGCTAAGTAAGGAGAGGCATTCTTCTACTCCCACTCTTGTGATATTTGGTAGAGTCAGCTTTCACTGCCAAATCAATGTTTCAAAAAGTTAGCTAAGACAGATGGTATAAATAGGTCCCAATATCATAATAAATATTTCTTAATAAGCAGCCTTTATGACCACCCTCAGGATATTCCAAGGACTCCACAGATAAAAATTTCTTAAATGGACACCAGTCTTTAGGAGAGGGGGAAAAGAAAAAAAAATGGATGGAAGAAAGCTACAGTTCAAAAAAATTGAGAAATACTGCTAAAGCACAATAATTGGGGTCCGGAGAGATAGCACAGCTGTGTTTGCCTTGCAAGCAGCCGATCCAGGACCAAAGGTGGTTGGTTCGAATCCCGGTTTCCCATATGGTCCCCCGTGCCTGCCAGGAGCTATTTCTGAGCAGACAGCCAGGAGTAACGCCTGAGCAATGCCGGATGTGGCCCAAAAACCAAAAAAAAAAAAAAAAAAGCACAATAATTGTCCATTTCCAATAAGATAAATCTATTTATACCTTAGAGCCAAGAAATTTTCATACTGAGAGATAATCAACAGAGATCAATGTCAAAGTGACAAAAATATGAATCCTCTGACAAAGATTTATAAGAAAATAAATACTCAAACTTGCAATTTAGGCATTAGACTGGAGAGGGGTTACACCCATCTGTGGTAGGGGCTAGCCTTTTCTCTATGTATATTGAGTTACTTTTAGAAGTGCTCAGAGACCATATAGTGCCAGGGATCAAACCAGGATTGGCTGATACAAGGTAAGTGTCTTACCCCTTACTATAATATCAGGCCCCCAACCTGCATTTGTGAACATGATTGAAACAGTGAATAAAATGGAACGTTTCATCAGATAAATAAAACATCTCAAAAAATAAATAACAAATAAATGAATTAATTAAATAATTAAATAAAAATAAATAACAAAAGAGAATCGAGACAAAGCTGGCCATCTAAGGAGAAGTGGGTGGACAAAGTCCCCACTCTGCAAGCTTGCTGCCTCCATCACTCAGAATCATCATTTCCCCAATCACCCTGCCTCATCACTAATCCTCAACAATTCTCTGTGGGGATGCCAATCTGACAATCTGACTTCAAGTACATCGGTTGTTGGTCTAATATCAGCAGGTTTTTTTTTTTAAGTGAATTCAGCCCCCTCCCCCCCCCTCCCCATATCTTCCTTCTTTTAGGAAAGCTTGGCAACTGTAACCACAAACGCAATCTCCATGTTCAAACCAGGTCTTCTTCCAGGAGGCCTGACAGCTAAGTATATGCTAAGTATATGAAATTCATAGTATAATAGCTTTGAATTTCTGGACAACTTATTTGCTTGATTCTGTCATCCCTAAAGGAACACCCCAATTTAATTTAAAGGACATATAACAATAAGAGCTTACTAGAACTTCTGCCATTGTTTTAAAATGTCTTAATTGGTAATACAATAAATTTCACAAATGAGCTTGCTACTGTACTTTTTCTTTTTTTCTTCCTTTTTCTTTTTCTTTTTTTCTTTTGGTTTTTGGGCCACACCCGGTGACACTCAGGGGTTACTCCTGGCTATGCACTCAGAAGTCACTCCTGGCTTGGGGGACCATATGGGATGCTGGGGAATCGAACCGTGGTCCATCCTAGGCTAGCGCTCTCGAGGCAGACACCTTACCTCTAGAGCCTCCACGCCGGCCCCTTTCTTTTTCTTTTTTATCTTCTCTTCCATTTTATTTTTTTCTTTACATTTTTCCCCAGTAAGTTTTCTTTCACTTATCTGGAAATAAATGTATTATGATCAGAAAATGTGAACTATGTGATGCATTTTCTTTAAATAAATAAAATTTAAAAAAAAAGAGAGAGAATCAAGTGGACTATTAAACCTGAAAAGTACAATAATTGAAATTTTAAAGCTCAAGAAATGGACTCAGCAATAGAATGGAGGAAACAAATGTAACAATCCATGTATGGAAGAATGGTAGATAGAAATAACCTGATCTCAATAGCACATAGACAATACTTGAAATGATGTTTTAAATGGGAGTTCAATTGGAGATACAGCTTCTACAGATAGTTTATAGGCTGCTGGCCCAGGTTCAATTCTCAGCCCCTCAGGGCCGGAGAGATAGCATGGAGGTAAGGTGTTTGCCTTTCATGCAGAAGGTCGGTGGTTTGAATCCCGGCATCCCATATGGTCCCCTGAGCCTGCCAGGAACGATTTCTGAGCAAAGAGCCAGGAGTAACCCCTGAGCGCTGCTGGGTGTGACCCAAAAACAATTCTCAGCCCCTCAGCCCCACAGGAGTGATATATGAGCAGGATCAGGAGCAAGCCCTGAGCACAGCTGTGTGTCCTCCCCTCCAAAAAATAACATCAACAGGGCCTCAGGGACCTGTGACTCAAAAGATCTCACAGTCATGTTATCAGTGTCTCAGATAACAGGAGGAAGAGGACAGGACTGAGAAAATGTTAAAAGAAATATGACTGAAATGTTACCAAATTTTGGAAATTACATAAAATTCTGATCTAGAAGCTAGACAAAAATCCACAGAGAAGTTCATAAGACAACTCAGTCAAAGTTCTAGAGGCCATTATATAGCTATAAGACAACTTAAGAGAAATAGCATATTGTCTGTAAAGGTAAAATAATGCAAATAAAAGTGCATTTCTCACCAGAAACTGTGAGGGCAGCAGGGAGTGGTGCAGCATTACTCTCAAGTACTAAAGTAAACAATGCTGAACTGAGAATACCAAGAATACCACAGAAATATTTTTTAAGAATGAAGATCAAGGCATTTACAGATAAAGGTAAAAAGGATAATTTGTCACTAGCAGACTTCAAAAGAATGACTAAATGAAGGTCACTATAAAGGAACAAAATATCTAATGAAAATGTTTGGGGATATAAAGTGGGGAAAGTATAGAATTAAAACAGATATTTGAATAAATACAAGAGTTATTATTATTTCAATTTTCTAAATTATATTTACATTAGAGCAAAAATTACAGTATCAGTTGATGTGATACTAAACATTTGAAGAAAAAATATTTACTACAACTGTGTTATAAACGGAGGAGGATAAAGGAACATCTTAAAAGGTAAATTTCTAAAGTTTATGTGAACTGATGAATGTCCCAAACAGTACACTTTGATAAATTATTCATATATAATATAATATCTAGAGCAACTGGTAAAAGAAATCTATTAGAGAAATAGTCAAAAATAAGACAGATAAACTAAAAATTAAGTTTAAATAACACACAGGAAGACAAATAAAAGAAAACAAAGAAACAACAAATAGAGAACAAACAGAAAATAAAATGGCTTTCTGAAGTTCTCTCATACTAAAATTACATTAAATGTAAATGGCCTAAATAAGACTAAGGCAGGAATATTTGGGAAAAAAATAAAACATTATAAGAATGGATTTAAAACATGACAAGACTGAAGAGGTACTTCAGGGATTAGAAAATATTTTCTTGCATTCATGCAACCCTGGTTTGATCTCTGGCACCTCATGGCCCCCAAGTATCACTCTGTATAGCTCTAGAGATCCTAATCTTTGCTGTTGATCCCTGGCACTGCAGGATCACGATGTTAAATATCACCATGTTCTGGGGCCTTCATATTAACCATGAGCCCAGCTGGCCATGAATAAAATCTCCAGAGTCCTTCGTGAATTTAGGGTGAGGGAACAAAAAAGTTGACTTGTGTGAAGTATTACTTCAAATAAATAGAATAAGGTTTTTAAGGTGGAAGAATATATGCAAACTTTAATCAAAATGATTCAGGGTAGATATTAAGAAAAAAAATCTGGTAGACAAAAGAAAATTACCAGAGACAGGAAGGATACTTACATCAAGGTTCTTTAAAAGATCACTCCACAAGAAAGACATAGCAATGCTGAAAGAGTATGCCTCAAATAGTGGAGTTGTAAAATTGTAGGAAACAAATGATCAATGGCTTGAAAGAAGAATTTTAAAAATGCAGAGTTGAAAATATCAGCACTGCTTTCTCAATAGTTGATTATAACTAGATAGGATGTCAACAAGAATGTAGAACTAGGCAATACCATCAACCAATGCAGTCTGATCAATATGTGCAGGATGCTTTTTCTAGAAACAGCTCTGTGTGTTTCAAGAATCCAGGAAACATACACAAAGAAATACCATCTCCTGCATCAAAATTATAGGCTATTTATTTGTATGTGTATTTATTTATTGTTTATTTTATGGAGGATCATGGAATCAGAAGTAGAGGTTCTGCCAACAATAATAAGAAAATCATTCAAGTTCCATTCAGTTGTGCTGCTGCAGAGATGTTTCTGAACTCTCCCTGAGCACAGACACCACAGGTTGATTCTGCCATCCACTGACCCACTCACATCCCAAGCAGAGCTGCCCCTCAAATTTAATCTCTCAAAGTGCCATTTTTTTGTCATCACCCCCCAAGGTCAAAAATCTGTTTGAGGGCATGTCTCATCAAATGAGGTTTTATCCTGACCATGTGTGGTGGAAGGAGATGTGTTTCTCTACTTGGGACTAAAGACTCAGAATGCCAAATTAAACCTAAAAACATGTATTCAAGAAAACTAGATGCCATAAATATGATGAAAAACCCATCCACCTCTACTCTGAGACATACACCCCACGTTCTTTCCCTAGCTCATAGTCTGGATACTTGAGGATTTGCAATAGAAGGTTCGGACTTTCCTGGAGAACTTGGTTGTTTTTCCAGCTGCCTCTGCACTCCAATCTGAGCCAGACTCTTTCTCCTACAAGAGAATTCTTGGGTGGAATAAGTCACCAGTTAAAATGAACTCATTGCCGAGCTCTACATTATCTCACCCTCCCATCTTGCTTGAGTGAATTCTTATCTCTAGTTTGGAGTTATTTTTCACTAGAAATAAATCAAACTCGGGCACAGAACCAGCTTGCCGCTAGGAAGAGCAAATAAGGGTGGAATACACAGCTGTCCTGCACATTCACACATGACAAACTTTTCCTGGGAACCCAAAAGAGATAGGCAGGTAACTTATTTATGCTCTGACCCAGACCAAGTATACAACGCCCTCCCAGGGGTCTCAAACTCAATTTACCTGGGGGCTGCAGGAGACAAAGTCAGGGTGATCCTTGAGTGCAAAGTCAGTAGTAAGCCTTGAACATTGGGGGTGTGACCCAAACAACTAAAACAAAACAAAACAAAAAAAGATTCCTCTAGGGCAGGACACAAAATGTACGAAGGGCCGTTTGTGGCCCGCGGGCCTCGAGTTTGAGACCCCTCTGTGATTTAAGAAAACGCAGAGGCAAGTTCCCATCCTTCCATGTATTATTTTGGATTGCTGGAGGGGGGGGGAGAGAGACAGAAAGAGAGAGACAGGGAGGGAGAGAGAGAGAAGAGAGACAGAGAGAGAGAGAGAGAGAGAGAGAGAGAGAGAGAGAGAGAGAAGAGAGAGAGAGAGAGAGAAGAGAGACAGGGAGAGAGAGACAGAGAGAGAGAGAGAGAGAGAGAGAGAGAGAGAGAGAGAGAGAGAGAGAGAAGCAAGGTAAAGAGAAAACTAGTAAATTGCAAAAACCTTTGGTGTCAGCTTGACCTGGGCACAGAGCCCAACTCAATCACTTCTTACTATGTGTTTGAGTAAGTTAATCTCTCTGCACTTAGTTCATCCATGAAAACGAGATAATCAAGGTCTTGCCCTTCAAAATTATTGGGAATTAAAATGTGTTGCTTGCTAAGTGGCACAATATGAGTGCTCAATAAATCACATTGGTTCATATTATGAAGACAGAGTTTAGAGTGTTGTTTTCCAGCAGAGAGTATGAAGAGTGGAAGGAATGCTACTATTTGCCTGTAATATAGGCAAGGATATAAATTAAGTCCATTTAAAGAAAAATCAGAGTCTCCTTCCCCTGAAATATAAATCCCAAGTAAATTATAGCAATGAAACAATAAATAGTCCCGAGTACCAAACTAGAATGTCAGATATGTATATTTACTATGAATAGGCTGTCCAGAGACATAGCCAAGCTATCAAAGACAGGCTTTGAGTTCAGGTCCCAGATCCAAAAAACAGTAAGACTAAAAGTAAGACCAGAAGCACAGGCAACCCTGCAATGGGAGGTTTCTACCTCACAGAAGGTGGGGAAGGAGGGTCAGGTAGGCCTGAGAGTCCAGCTGAATGAGAAGGTCAAGGCCAAGTAAAACAAAGACCTGATCCATGGAAACATACAGGCAGGGAAGGAGTAAAAAATCTTTTGGGATCCACTCTGAAACTCCACACATTTTCTCAAAATGCAGTGAAAAGTAAAGCTACCCCCCAACTCCATGGAATAATCCCACCTCCAAAACATCTGCCAATCAGAAGCCAGGTCATGAAGCAGAAAGACCACATCTGCTTCCAGCAAATGCTGCCAAGTGGCTTCAGGATCTGACTGCATGGTTTAAATCCGTTTGCGGCAGTGTCCAGAACATACTGAGCACTTGGAACACAGTGTCTGATGATTGGAGTTAGAATTACTGTGTTACTACTCCTCAGATTAATAGTGCCACTCTGCTCCCTAGTGAAGCATCAGACAAAGAAATTACCTTTCTTGATTGGTGTAGAACCTGAGAAATGCATAAAAGAAGGCAGGGAATCATTGTACAGATACTAGGCAGATGACTTTATTTCTTAGGGTCAGCAAGGCATATTCAGTGAGACCCAAGCAAAAGTAGAAGCGAATACAAACTTGGATTTTAGATCCACCTGCACAAATTGGCAAGAGACCCCAAAGCCAATGTGTAGACACAACAAAAAACGGGATTTTTTTTAAGGAGAAAAAGGAAAAGGAGTGGGAAGAATAAGGAGGAGGTCTTTTGGGTGCTGGGATGACAGTGGAATTTCAGTGCTATGCTATACCATATAAGTGATGTGAAATTAAAGCCTTAAAATTATCTTATATATCAGTAAGTCAATCAAAAAACACTTAAATTAGAGACTGGAGGGGGCTGGAGAGATAGCACAGCAGTAGGACATTTGCCATGTATGTGACCGACCATAGATAGACCCCGGTTTGATTCCCAGGATCCCAAATGGTTCCCCGACCCTGCCAGGAGATATTTCTGGGTGCAAAGCCAGGAATAACCCCTGAGTGCCACCGGGTGTGGCCCCCACCCAAAATTAAAGAGACTGGAGAAATGTTACAGTGAGTAGGATCATTGTCTTACACTTGGCCAATCTGGGTTTGTTTCCCAGCATCCCAAATAGTCTCCCAAGCACCTCCAGGATTCCTGAGTACAGAGCTAGGAGTAATTCTTGAGCATCACCACATGTGGCCTTCCAACCCACAAAAAAATAAACCACCAAAATATCTTAGTAAAATAAAATAATAAACATCTGACTTCGATGCTTATTCTGTACTATTCAGTTTATTATGACTTTTTTCCTTTGTTTTTATTTTTAGGGCCACAATCAGCGATGCTCAAGAACTACTCTTGGATTTATGCTCAGAGGGACTCCTAGTCGTGCTCAGAAGATAATGGAATGATGGGATTAAATTCAAGCCTCTCTCAAGCAAAGTCCATTGAACTATCACTCGAGACCTATTAAGCTCTCTGAATTTCTGGATACTAATTCCTAAAATGGAGATTAAATGATCCATAATACATGCTATGTAAAACTATTTCAAAAGAGAAGGATAGATACCAAATAATCTCTTTCATATGTGGGGACAAAAAGAAACAGAATATGGGAATAATAAATGTCCAAAGGCAACAGAAACTTAGTAAGCCTGTCAAAGGAGAGTGATGAGGAGTCAGGAATAGGATAAGTGAAAAGGACACTGGGCCAGTGGTGGAGAAAAGTAAACACTAGTGGAGTGCTATGCTAGAATATGTTATACAAAAAGCCTTACCAGAATTGTATACTATGATACCTAAATATTTTTTAAAGAATTTTAAGTCATAATATATCTCTAGCCAATTGATTTCTTGTACACAAAAGTTTTGCATAGTGTCTTTTCTGAGGCTGGTTCCCGGCAACTATTGATTCTTTTTCCCCTGTTCCCACTTGGAAGCTTATAGCTTATGGCTTAAATAGTATGGCTCCTTCTCCAAAGGAAGAAGGAAAGTGGGGAACACTTCCCATGCTATCTTTTTCTCCGCCCATCTGAATTCTAAGTCATGTCTAATGAGATAGTCACAGCTAAAACTACTTACTGATCTCTTCCTATGGAGGTCTAAGTTCAAGTCCAACTCCTTTGATGACTGAGCAGTATCTCTGAGTTTTGTACTTCTTTTATAAACAAGGGATGACAATACTATGTCATTTAATCCTCACGTCTTTCTTACATTCCAAGGTTTCAGCCCAGAACTGAGATTCAGAGAATTCATACTACTTACTCGAAGGCACACAGAGACCCTTCCAGCTTCAACTCTAATCTCCAAGCATAAGCTTTGGATCAACTACACAGACCAGACTGCCCTGTGTGTAAATCATTTCTAGGAGACCCCAAATCAAGTGGACTGCTACCTATAGTTCAGTCCCTGCTACCTTCTGAGAAGCCTCTGGCTCTCCTGAAGCTACACACACACACCACGTGATTCAGTGCCCACAGTTCACTTTCAGAAGCCAGGTATATGCCAGTTTCACCAGAAGGTTGTTGGCAGGTCCTGTGATGTCTGTTACTAGAGACCAAACAGTTTGTGAAAGAAGCCCATTGTGTGATGTCTGAATGAAGAATACCCCATTTAGAGAAAGAATTCAACTGGTCTTTCACAGAGAAAGAAGACAGCCCCAGTGAAAAGGGAGAACAATGCAGATCATTCACCAGATTTTTACTTAACATCAAAGCCAGGTGATCAACCAGGTTAAGGGCCACACAGTGGGGATTGGGTTGAGGCCAGCAGCCGCCAAAGGAAAGACAAAATTAGCCTGGATATATGGGCTCCCGCCTCAGCCCCGTTTCTGTCCACTTTGGCCAATTTAACTCATGAACCCTCATAGGTAAAATGAAGAGAGTGGACTGATGCAGGTTCAGTCTTTGAGTTTCCTTTGAAAGACTTCACGGCACTTTTTCTGTCTACTCTTAACTGTTTCTCCAATGTAACTGGACCTAAAGTGCATGGGACATTTGAAACAATACTGATATTTGGGTCACACTGCCAGGAATTTGATTTCCCTGGTGTGGGACATGGCCTGGGCATCAAGAACTTCTCTAAGCACATGGGGTGATTTTAAGGTGTAGCCAAGAGTCAGAACCTGTGAGCCCAGGGGCAGAAACTGCTTTATCTGTAGCTATATGCAAAGCTGAGCATAGAGCCTAGCATACATTTGTTGTCTAATAAATATTTGAAGAATGAATGGGTGCATGGCTGCCTAAGACATTCAGGAGAAGCCATCGAGGGCAGCTTCAAAGAGGTCAGCCCTATGTTTATCACTTTATCATCTATTAGGACTTGGCACAAGGTCATTTTTCTTTCTTCTTAGGTTGTCTGTTTTAAACCCTTAAGAAAAAGTTCATTGGACCATAAAAATCTCTGAGAGTTTTTCCAACTCTAGAGCACACTCATTCCAAGACCACAATCCCTTCTTGTCCTGTGAAAGTAGTAATGTTTTTAAATCATGATTAGGGCCTGCAAGTACTGGAAAGGTCCCTACCAAAAGCAACATTGCACCCCATCTGCTTAAGTCAAGGATTGCTTTGCTCACCTTGACTCACTGTGCCCCTCTTATGTTGACCCCTCCCTCAGCTGTCTTCTCCACTATAAAGGCTCCCCAGAATCTCATTATTCGGTCTTCCCACCCTCATTTGAAGAGAAGTTAACCACACCAGAGTTTTAGCTCTTATTTTAGAAGTTGGGGTCTCTGAATCAGAAGGATCTCTGGCCCTGCCGCCATTTTCAACTCATTTTCCATTTTCAACTCATACTCAATCATCCAGCTGCCTACTGGGGATCCCCACCTTAATTCCCCTTAGGCTCCTCGAATTCATCCTGTCCCAGAAATGAACTCATTACATTCCCCACCCAAACCTGCTCCTCCTCTTGCTGTCCCTGTTTTGATGAACAGCATCACATCCACCCAGTTGCCCAAACCAGGAAACTCCAGAATCTTCTTCAACCTCTCCCTCTCCCTTGGCTCATACTGCACTCTGAAAGTTTTCTCTCTCTTTATTTTTTTTAATTTTTTTACTTAGTTAAAGAATGATGATTTACAAAATTATTGTAGTTGAGTTTTAGGCATATCCCATCACCAGTGTCAACTCCCATCACCCCTGCTCCCATACTCCAACATTCTTAATCCCCATCCCCTACTTGCCAACTTGACAGGCACATAACAAAGTTTGGTAGTTACAGCTCAGATCTCATGTTTTCAGTGTTGTATCTGTGCTTTGGATTTGTAGCTATATCACTCACTGGAAGTTTTCTCTATAAAGTAACCATGGATTTTATTCTTCCCTTTTGATTTCTTTATCCTTCACAATCCTCCCAAGGAAGGCATCTTTCTAAACTCTGGATCCAAAGATACAGTTAGGAATAAAGTGGGGCTCCTTAGGAAGGTAGATGAGAAGGGTGATTCATGCATTAGTACCAACCACTTCCAGTGCTCCCCTTCACTTTATTCCTTATCACATTACCTCCCCATATTCCCTGACATGCTGACAACACAGGCTGATACAAATTCTACTTCATAGTAACATATTTTCTGTTTATTGCCTTTGGTAATATGCAAGATACTGGCCACAGAACCAGAGACTTGAGCAAACTACCTTCCATTCTCATAGTGTTCTTTATCCTGTTAAGTGGCCCTAGAAAGTACCTACTGATTATCCCAGGCTACCATAGAACCTGCCTTCCAAATTTAGTCTCCTTCTTAACCTAGCAAGCTTGACACAGTAACTTTTATTGTTGTTTTTTCTTTTGTTTTATTTTGTGGGGGATTGATGGGTCATACCTGGTGGTGCTTAAAGCTTACTTCTGGCTTTGTGATCAGGGGACACTGTTGATAGTGCTCAGGGGACCATATGGGATGACAGGAATTGAGCCCAGGTCAGGTCAGTTGAGTGCAAGGCAAGTTCTCTAGCCACTGTACTATTGCTCCAGCCTAGACTCAAGGACCTTTTGAAATTTAAATAGCAAATACTTGGGAAAGGCTTGCAATTTCTAGTCATTTCTTTTATGCCAGGTACTTTGCTAAGCAACTTGCCTATTTTAAATAACTCATTTTAACAATAGCCCAGTGACACAATAACAGCAATTCTCCCTGCCTTACATGTAAATAGGGTCATATGGAAAAGAAGTTCAGAGGCAAGAACTTGAACTCATTCACATGATGCTCTTCATTGCTGCCACCTACCTGATTTAACCTGGGTCCCATTTTTTCCTCCAGCTGTGCACAAATCTAAAGCTGTTTCCAAAAAAGAGGGGACTAGTGCCCCAAAAAGAGGGGACTGAAAGAAAGAAGGGGGACAAGGATCCACAATTCATATTCAGTAAAATGCCAAGGCCCTAGTCTCTCAGAGCACTCAAAAACCTTAAAAGCCGTGTCCACAGACCTCTGTTTTTACCATTCATGTATCTGTAGGAAACATGTCCTCCATTTCTTAAGCTTGTGAAAAGTATGAGCTTGTGAAACTATCTTCCAACCCACAGTTTATATCCTTTTTTTTGGGGGGGGGGGGTTGCATCTGGCAGCAGGGCTTACTCTTGATTCTGTGCTCAAGAATCACTCCTGGCAGAGTTCAGAGGACAGTATGTGGTGCCAGATATTAACCCAGGTCAACTGTGTACAAAATAAGTGTAACCACAGTACTATATCTCCAGCCTCCACAGTTTCTGTCTTAAATGTCCAGGCAATATTTTAATGGCCAACAAATCTTATGCTATTTTCAGGGTACTGATGTTTCTTCCATTGAAAACCTAATGAGTTTTAGAGGGTTTTTTTTTGTTTTTGTTTGTTTGTTTGTTTGTTTTGGAAAACACAAAGTATGTTTAACCTTTGAGCAACACAAGGCATTCCTGTGAATTTCTGTGAGAGTAGGTAGGAGGAACTTATATTCTCACAGATATTTCCCCTCCTCTGGCATAGCCAGAACTTAATTTTCATGATAGGGAAGAAGGTTCCTTAGCAGTACTTAGGGATTCTGGTGCCCAATCTCAGAGATACTTGACCCAGAAGGTTTAATGATTGCTCCTGGTGATACAGCGCTGCTCAGAACCTGTAATGTTGTGCGCCACCAGGACCACCTTAGTTGTGATAAGTCATTTCCTGAGGTTGTAGTACTTAAGTGAGTTCCTGATTTTACACCCAGGTTTGTGTTTAGCGACTTTTCTGTTCATGTCCCTATAAAAGGCCCAAACTTCATATCTGCTTTTAGTGTCTTTATATGTAACAGCTTCTTCCCACACTTTTTAGTCTCCCCACCTTACATATCAGTATGAATTGTTTAAAACTAGAACTTGTTATAATTGTGCCAAAAATAAAAGCAAATTAACACAGAGAAACTTTCAGTAAAATGAATGTTATTTTGTGCAATCAAACTCTGTATTGCATTCTTTTTTTTTTTTTTCGGGCCACACCCGTTTGATGCTCAGGGCTTACTCCTGGCTAAGCGCTCAGAAATTGCCCCTGGCTTGCGGGGACCATATGGGATGGGGGGGGGGATCGAACCACAGTCCTTCCTTGGCTAGCGCTTGTAAGGCAGACACCTTACCTCTAGCGCCACCTCGCTGGCCCCTGTATTGCATTCTTAATAGATCTTTGCCCTTCCTTTTTATTAGTCTAACATTCAGTAAGCATGTGCTGATACATAAAACCTGGGTTGACTTCTGAGCAACTCTATTTTCTGTGCAAAAATACTTTGCCTGTTTAGAAATATAAGTAAACAGAAATAATTAAATACCACCTGGAAAAATTATATGCACACACAAAAAACCATTAATGAAATGAGCAGTTTAGGGAAACTTCTTGGTGGATGTGGCATATGTGACAATTCCTGAAACATTATTTAATAACAGGTCCACATCCCCTCTACCTATAACAATAAAAAAAAGAGATAAACTGAGTGTGGAACACACAAGCCAAATACAAAGACAAGGAAGAATCAGAAAATCTATAGATCAGTATAAAGCTTATATATTTGGAGGCAGGAATACAAATATAAGTTGAATGGGGAAAGGACACTTGCAAGTAAATTGCTTATATGTTTTAATTGCTCAAAAGGAAATAGTGCAAGCTTTCCAGGGCAGATGAATAATCAACATTATCACACCCATGTGTATATAATGAGCCAAGTCAATTTGCTGCAGGGGGGGAAGATGTACTGATAGTAATTCTATTTGCCAGATACTACATTAGTGGTTTACATGTATAATCTCATTTAATTGTTCCAGAAACCCTATCACATAGGATTGAATATTGCATTCATAAATGCAATAGACTGGGAAGACTGAGGCAAAGAAAGGTTAAGTGGCATTCACAAGAACCCAGAATTAGAAAGGTGCAGTCTGTCACCTTTCTGCATGAACTACAGCAGCCAAATGCCACCCCTTACATAGTCTGACAGAAATGATCCAGCTCTGAAACTGAAATCAAATATCAGCAGTTAAATTTTCTCAGGTTAAACATGAGAACCTGGAAGAAATGGATAAATTCTTGGACTCTTATAACCTCCCAAAGTTGAATAAGGAGGATGTAGCATATCTAAACACCCCCATCACTATTGAGGAAATTAAAACTGTCATCAAATGTCTGCCCAAAAACAAAAGCCCAGGACCAGATGGATTCACTAATGAATTCTTTCAAACCTATCAAGAGGAACTACTACCAAACCTGGCCAGACTCCTTCATGAAATTGGAAAAAAATAAGGGGGGGAACACTTCCAAACAGCTTTTATGAAGCCAAAGTCACCTTGAAACCTAAACCAGACAGAGATGCTGCCAAAAAAAAAAAATTACAGACCAATATCTCTGATGAACACAGATGCTAAGATCCTCAACAAAATCCTGGCAAATAGGATCCAATGCCTCATCAAGAAGATTGGTGATGGGAATGTTGCACTGGTGATAGGGGGTGTCCTTCACATGACTGAAACCAACCACAATCATGTTTGTAATCAAAATGTTTAAATAAAATATTATTTTAATAAAGAAGATGATTCACTATGATCAAGTAGGTTTTATCCCAAGAATGCAAGGATGGTTTAACATCCATAAATCTATCAATATATTACCCAACATCAACAAGAAAAATAAAAATCACATGATCATATCAATAGACAGAGAAAACATTTGATAAGGTACTACACCTATTCTTGATAAAAAAAAAAAAAACTCTCAGCAAGATGGGAATGAAAGGAATCTTTCTCATTATAGTTAAGGCCATCTACCACAAGCCAATGGCAAATATTATCCTCAATGAAGAAAAACTAAAAGACTTTCCTCTAAATTCTGGTACAAGACAAGGCTGTCTTCTCTCACCACTCCTCTTCAACATAGTACTGGAAGTACTTGCTATAACAATTAGGCAAGAAAAAGATATCAAGGGAATCCAAATAGGAAAAGAAGAAGTCAAACTCTCACTATGCAGATGACAAGATACTCTACTTAGAAAATCCTAAAGACTCCACCAAAAAGCTTCTAGAAACAATAGATCCATATAGCAATGTGGCAGGCTACAAAATTAACACACAAAAATCAATGGCCTTTTTATACACCAATAATGATAGGGAAGAAATTAAGGAAACAACCCCATTCACATAAGTGCCACACAAACTCAAATATCTTGGAGTCAACTTGAACAAACTTGACATGAAGGACCTATACAAAGAAAGCTATAAAACCCTGCTCCAAGAAATAAGAGAGGAAACGCAGAAATGGAAATACATACCTGCTCATGGATTAGCAGGATTAACATCATTAAAATGGCAATACTCCCCAAAGCATTATACAAATTTAATGTGATCCCTCTAAAGATACCCATGACATTCTTCAAATAAGTGGATCAAAAACTTATGAAATTCATTTGGAACAATAAATAACCTCAAATAGCTAAAGCAATCCTTGGGAAAAGGAATATGGAAGGCATTACTTTCCCAATTTTAAACTGTATTATAAAAGCAATAGTTATTAAAACAGCATGATATTGAAATAAAAACAGACCCTCAGATCAGTGGAATAGGCTTGAGTACTCAGAGAATTTTCCCCAGACATACAATAACCTAGTTTTTGATAAAGGAGCAAGAAATCCTAAATGGGGCAAGGAAAGCCAGTTGGCACAACTGGTTAGCCACTTGTGAAAAAGTGGACTCAGACCCCCAGCTAACACCAGGTACCAAGGTAAAATTCAAATGGATTAAAGACATTGATATCAGACCTGAAATTATAAGGTATATAGAACAATACGTAAGTAAAACACTCCATGACATTGAGACTAAAGGCATCTTCAAGGAGGAAACTGTACTCTCCAAACAAGTGGAAGCAGAGATAAACAAATGGAAATATATTAAGCTGAGAAGCTTCTGCACCTCAAAGGAAATAGTGTCCAGAATACAAGAGCCATCCACTGAGTGGGAGAAACTATTCACCCAGTACCCATCAGATAAGGGGCTAATATCCAAAATATACAAGGGACTGACTAAATGTCACAAGAAAAAAAACATCTAATCTCATCAAAAAATGGGGAGAAGAAATGAACAGAAACTTTTCCAAAGAAGAAATACAAATGGCCAAAAGGCACATGAAAAAATGCTCCACATCACTAAACATCAGGGAGATGCAAATCAAAACAACTATGAAGTATCATCTCACACTACAGAGATTGGTGCACATCACAAAGAATGAGAACAAGTAGTGCTGATGTGAATGTGGAGAGAGAGGAACTCTTATTTACTGCTGTTGGGAATGCCATCTAGTCCAACCTTTATGGAAAGCGATATGGAGATTCCTCCAAAAACTGGAAATTGAGCTCCCATATGATCCAGCTATACCACTCCTAGGGATACACCCTAGGAACACAAAAATACAATACAAAAATCCCTTCCTCACACCGATATTCATTGCAGTGCTATTTACAATAGCCAGGCTCTGGTAACAACCAAGATACCCTTCAACCGATGAATGTCTAAAGAAACTCTGGTACATATACACAATGGAATATTATGCAGCTGTCAGGAGAGATGAAGTCATAAAATTTTCCTATACATAGATGTACATGGAATCTATTATACTGAGTGAAATAAGTCAGAGGGAGAGAGATAGACACAGAATAGTTTCACTCATCTATGGGTGAAAAATAAAAGGCATTTTTACAATAATTCCCAGAGACAAAAGAGAGAAGGGCTGGAAAGTCCAGTTCACTACATGAAGCTCACCACAAAGATGATGAGTGCAGTTAGAAAAATAACTACATTGAGAACTATCCTAACAATGTGAATGAATGAGGGAAGTAGAAAACCTGTCCAGAGTACAGATGGGGGTGGGGTACAGATGGGAAGAGGAGGAAGATTTGGGACATTGATGATGGTAATGTTGCACTGTTGAAGGGGGGTGTTCTTTTCATGACTAAAATCCAACTACAATCATATTTGTAATTAAGATGTTTAAATAAAGATTAATTTAAACAATTAATAAATGTACACACCCAACTAGAACTAAAGAGCTGAAAACTCTGCATCTTTTTTGTGAAATGAGATTGAGCCAAGCCTTCTATACCCAACTGGTCACTGGAGAACCCAATGGCCCTGCCAACAGCCACCATCTTCCTAGGGTAAAGGAGGATGTTCTTTTCTTTTCTTTTACTTTTTTTTTTTTGAGTCACACCCAGCAGTGCTCAGGGCTTACTCCTGGATCTCTGCTCAGAAATCGCTCCTGGCAGGCACAGGGGACCACATGGAATGCCGGGATTCGAACCACCATCCTTCTGCAAGCAAGACAAACACTTTACCTCCATGCTATCTCTCGAGCCCAGCAGGTGTTCTTGTTATGACTGAACCCCAACTACAATTATGTTTGTAATCACAGTGTTTAAATAAGAAATTATGTAATTAAAACAAAAATGGGGGCTGGGGGGGGGGGCAGATCCACCTTTCTGCATGAACCAGCAGCCAAGAACCGCCCCCTTTCAAGCTCCTCACTTTAACCTCCAAACATCCAGAAAACATCCAATGTCTTGTTTTATAGTTGATGAACCAGGGAGAAACCTATGTAATCTGTATATAGGTTTTCAATGCTCACGCATGGTTTTTCTCTCTTTGCCTAAAATCACTCTACAGCTAAAATAAGAAGAAAAATAAACTACAAGTTTTCAGAACTCTGAGAGCCAAGTCTTTGGTTCTCTTCATACAGATTCAATGGCTCAGATTCTAGAGACTGAAAGTCTAGAAGATTCACCCTAGGAAGGCCTTTAAGGCTGTAGCCAAGGGAAGGCAAAGTCTAATACACATTGGTTAGTGCAAGTATTAGTTGACCAGACTTCCAGAGATAGTTGCATTTGTTTGTGTATTATATCCAGGGAATACAAAGTGAAACCCTCTGTCTTTTTCACTTGATTCTGAATCATCTGGACTGTTAATGAGGAAAGGGAAGAGAAACTATGGGGAAATAAGTGGTGAATGGCTGGAAGAAGTCAAAGAGCTCTTTTTTGTAAAAAAAAAAAAAATTCACAATATTTTATCAAAGAACAAATAGCACCAAGTTATTCATAAGCTTCCTATTGCTTTTTTATACTAAATAGTCTTCTTGTGCTATCAAAAGCATATTCTGGCATTACCTTGTTGGATGTTAAAATTTGATTGACAAAGAGACATTGACAGCCCCTATACTCCTCCTCCCTGATTTCTATTCCTAAGACAACCCCACTAAACACACACACACTCACAAACATACATGCAGAAATACATGTACACACACAGAGGCAGTCCTTTTCTGCTATTCCATAAAGAGAACTTCTAAAAGCTCTAGAAAAAGTTTTGACTGGTCAGCACTGATGCCTTATGCTTTTGTATATTATATAGTTCAGTATAATCAAGTTGTATAAAATGAATGCTAGACTGTGTAATCTTACCATCAATCCAGTGTAAAAATTTCCTGAGAATCTATCTGTCTCAAGCACCAAATAAACAACTGAATGAAACCTGCCATGTTTCTGTTATGAACCACCACTTCAACAAAGAAATTTTTTGTTGTTGTTGTTTTTGGCCCACACCCGGTGACGCTCAGGGGTTACACCTGGCTATGCACTCAGAAGTCGCTCCTGGCTTGGGGGACCATATGGGATGCCAGGGGATCGAACCACCGTCAGTCCTAGGCTAGCGCTGGCAAGGCAGACACCTTACCTCTAGCGCCACCACGCCGGCCCCGTCAACAAGAAATTTCTACACTTAATTCCACAACACTGACTTACTATACATGTGCTATATTATATAGTTGTTCCCTCTAAAACTTAATCCCACTATGAAGCTTTTGGAAATTATGGAGGAATCTTTAGTTGTTGTAATAATACATGTTCTTATTATGTATGGCAAGCTTTGGTAGGAATTTAATGAAAAAGAATAGTCATTCCACATTTGATCTAAAATTTTAAGCCACCTGTATTGAACCACTCAGACAAAACCAATTACACATTGAACCACCACTTGAGGTTTTATGATACTCATCAGTGTTTCTCAATTATTTTCTGTCATGCCCCTTTAGGAAGAAGAAAACATTTTTCACGCCTTCCGCATGACTATAAATAGTATCTTTATTTAAAAAAAACACTTTAACCTGCAAAACAAAAATATATATAATAACTTGAGCTGATTTTTTTTATCAGAGCTGATGTCTGGATTAATGGCTACAATGAGCATGTTTTGCAATGCATAGCTTTTCGAAGCGGGGTTTGAAGCAGGACACAGCAACTCTCAGCTCCAGAGACATACAGAGACACAAACACCGGGCTTAGCTTGTTATGACAGTGTTTGCCGAGGTCAAACGTGCCCCCCCCCCTTTATGGAGCCTCACGCCCCACCTGGGGGGCTCACTCCACTATTTGAGAAGCACTGCGAGTCATCATGAAGTAATTGAGCAGCATCTAAGGGGCAAAACCAATTTAAAGGGGAGCAGAGATAAGTCTACTCACAGAAACCTATTCTCTACTCACAGTGTTAAATGTGACCAATGCTCTACAAATTAGAATTAGGCAATAGTTTCTAGACCTGTAGGACCTACTTCTATACCAAAACAAACAAATAAACATAAAGTATTTACTGAACACTCTACTACCACTAGCTAAATTGAAGATCATGAATATTGGACTGCACACCAGTACATACAGAGTTAAGTCCTTTGCTTGTTCCTTAAAAAAAAAAAAAAAGTGCAAAGTACCTCTTAATCCTTGTGGTTTCATTTCTTACCAGGTAGAAGCATTGTCTGAACCCACACACTTCTCTTTTAAGCTTCCTTTATAGTCTCTCTGTTTAAGAAATAGCAGAAGCAGGAGTATTATTTTCATCCTTTGCATTCCCCTAAAGTAAAACTAAGATCTCTTGTCCCTGACCAAAGGGCTGGGAGCTGGCAAAATAAAGTCTAGTGAAGAAACAAATAGTTCAGAATACTAATCCATCCTCCAGCCAAAACTGCAAAATAGTTCCCCAGCATTAATCCTAATTCCCACAACAGGTTGATGAGAGCTTCGCTTTATATATAGTAGACAATAATAAAGAGTGAATATCTTGTTCAGCAAACAAATTTAATAATGGGGGGGGGGGGAATACCAGATGTTTTTACGAGATAGAAAAGGATTGATTTCACATGAGGGTTAGAGGTTGAAACAGTGCTTCTCTGGCTCCTATTCAATTTTTATTGATATGTGATTGTAACAACAGCTAGTCTTTCCTGAATTGTTTTATGTCCCAAATATCTTATTAACTACTGGATCTGAATCATTTTAATCTTCACAACAAAGCTAGATATTAAGGCTCATCATGATTCCAATTAGATAAGGTAAGTGACATCATAATAAGCTGTTAAATTGTGTTCCCAAGATCACACAGGTAGAAAGAAATGAACAGATTTTATATCCTCATCCCTCATCCCCAGATTTTAGCTAGATTGCTCTAAAGGAAGATGAGTTACTGACTCTTCAATATCAGGAGCCCATTTGATGCCAACATATACCACTGAGCTGAGACTCTTCAGGAGTCGTGGAGGGAAGAATCAATTTTAGAAGCTCTGAGCTGGAGATATAGCAGCACAGCAGTCGGGCGTTTGCTTTGCATGCAGCCGATCCAGGACAGAGAGTGGTTTGAATCCCAGCATCCCATATAGTTCCCTGAGCCTGCCAGAAGCTGGTTCTGAGCACACAGCCAGGAGTAATCTCTGAGCATCACTGGGTGTGACCCAAAAAATAAACAAAAACAAAAACAAAACATTTCCAGAGACTCTTTTAGAGAAATAAGAGTTGAAGCTGCTTCTCTATCATAGAACTTCCCTATAATGCATTTAATATATTTCATGAACATGTGTCAGATATGCTAAAAAAACTCATTGATTAATGCAATATAGAGTTACAGACATTCCAAATCTATATAACTAGACAAAGCTGTGGAAAGAACTAAAATCAGGATTAATTCCCAAAGAAGATGACTTTTGACAACCTTAAAAGGAGAAAAAGATTCAGATAGATATGAGAAGTATGTGTGGAAGTACATTTCAGACAGAGGAAATATTTTTGAAGGCATATTCTATCACATCGCACACAAGAACAGAGAACCACCTTGAAGAGCTTGATCCTACTATCTACTAAGCACTGCTACTAAGACCAAGAGGCCATATCTAAACTTCTAAGGGTCATCTTAGTACACAAGCAAATCTCTGAAGGAATCCTTTTTTTATATTTTGTTTGCTTGTTTGTTTTTATTGAAACCAATGTGAATTACAAGTCTTTCACAGTTGTATTCAGTTACATGGTGACAATGAATTAGGACCATTTTCACCACCAGTGCTGACCTCCCTCCACCATTGTTCTCAGCATGCATCCCGTACCTCCACCCTTAGCCCCCTAGACTGCTAGTGTTACAAGTCCCTTTTGTGTATAACTTGTTATAGTTTGGGTCTTTTGATTCTACTGTAGTTGACATTGGTTTGGGTATTTAGGACTGACCATTTTTTATTTCCACTCTATGCTCCTGAGACGGCTTGGCCTCTACGTTCAATCCACTTCTTTTCCTTTTCTCAGTTTGTAGGAAGACATATAAATGTGAGGCAGAGCCAGATGATTCATGTTCTATGGTTCTGTAAAAAAAAAAAAAAAAAAACAGGGGGGAGCCTATACAAAGCTATAAATATGAATAAATTTTAAAGAAATAAAAGAAGGGGCCAGAGAGATAGAACAGTGGTAGCACATTTGCCTTGCATGAGTTCTGCTCTCAGTTTAATTCCCGGTATCACATGTGGTCCCCCAGCCTGCCAGGGGTGATTTCTGAGTGCTGAGCCAGGACTAACCCCTGAGTGCCACAAGATGTGGCCCAAAAAACAATCAATAAATAACGTTTAAAAGAATAAAAAGAAAAGAAAATTAAAAAAAAAACAAAGAAAGAAAGAAAGAAAAAAGAGGGGCAGATGTAGCAAATTTGTTTTGTTTGTTTTGTTTTTGTTTTTCCATAGGTGCAATAAATGTTGGGAAAATTAGAAAGAAAATTTCCTTGGCCTAAGAGATACAGGGTGTCTCTCTACCCTTGAAGTATACTGTCATGAGACATGTTAGTTAGTTGTCAACCCCAAGGTCTTTTTTTATGATCCCAGGAAAAGTTCTGCTCAGTCAAGGTTGTCAAAGTCAGTCTTCTTTAATTAGAGATCTTGATTTTTGCACAGATCCTAAAACAGAGGGTCTTCTTAAGAAATTCTTAAAAGGGCATTACTAGGGTAATAGGAAAGATCTGGAGGCTGGCTGCCATGTATGAGTAGTTTGGCTCATGCCAAGAACACAAGGGGCAAGAGTGCGTGTGCACAGGTGCTTGGATGAAAAGAGGCTACTCCTCTGCCCCCTTTGAATTTAGAGGATTATACAATAGAAGCGTATACATCTTTCCAAAGGTTCAGCTTTCACGGGATCCTTTAATCGCTCCACTTTGGCACTGAGTCCCAACTTATTTATTCATGAGTATTCTTGAGTTTCTCACACAACAACTCCCCCAAAGTCCCCAGGCAAACCTGGGACTCTATTCAAGATGAGTCACACAAGAGGTCCAAGGGCTTCCCCAGGTTAAGCCAGTCCTGCCCTCAGCAAGGTAGGCAGAGAACAAGTGCAGGGTGTTTATCCTTGAGTCAGGGAAGCTGAGAAACTTCAGGGGTCATGGAGAGAAGAGGGCGGAAGTACTTGATGAGGGTGCCTAGATCATCAAAGGGCTGCACTTTGGATGTGCTCATTAATAGTAATTGGTGGATTAGGCTCCTCAAGGATATTCTTAGGGAAGTGGGATTAGTAATGTCCTTGTTTTTCCTAATAGCACTGCAGAGTTTTGAACGCTGGGCTTGTAGATTTCACACTACGAAGACTATTGTCTATTAAACTAGCCATAAACCTTACATAGCTGACTGAAACTCATCTCAAATGAGGACAGAAAGAGATAAAGAAAGGGAAAAAAGGAAAAAGGAAGGAAGGGAAGGAAGGAAGGAAGGAAGGAAGGAAGGAAGGAAGGAAGGAAGGAAGGAAGGAAGGAAGGAAGGAAGGAAGGAAGGAAGGAAGGAAGGAAGGAAGGAAGGAAGGAAGGAGGGAGGGAGGGAGGGAGGGAGGGAGGAGGGAGGAAGGGAGGGGAAAGAAGGGAGGGGGAGGGAGGGAGAAAGAAAGGAAGGGAGGGAGGAAGGAAGGAAGGAAGGAAGGAAGGAAGGAAGGAAGGAAGGAAGGAAGGAAGGAAGGAAGGAAGGAAGGAAGGAAGGAAGGAAGGAAGGAAGGAAGGAAGGAAGGAAGGAGGGAAAGAAAAGGCTGATTTATTTAAGTAGAAACTGGAAGTTTAGGCATGACTGGTCAAGAAGGAGATTAAGCAATCAACAAGATTTGGTCTTTCTCCTTGTCAGTTCTGCTCTCTGTGAGTCTCACTTTGAGGATCTTCTACTTCATGAATTTGAAGCTGGTTTCCAAAAGCAAAATATTTCAAAAATTGTTTTTCCTAATAGCACTGCAGAGTTTTGAACGCTGGGCTTGTAGATTTCACACTACAAATACTATTGTCTATTAAACTAGCCATAAACCTTCTTACATAGCTGACTGAAACTCATCTCAAATGAGGACAGAAAGAGATAAAGAAAGGAAAAAAAAGAAAAAAGGAAGGAAGAAAGGAAGGAAGGAAGGAAGGAAGGAAGGAAGGAAGGAAGGAAGGAAGGAAGGAAGGAAGGAAGGAAGGAAGGAAGGAAAGAGGGAAGGAAGGAAAGAGGGAAGGAAGGAAGGAAGGAAGGAGGAAGGAAGGAAGGAAGGAAGGAAGGAAGGAAGGAAGGAAGGAAGGAAGGAAGGAAGGAAGGAAGGAAGGAAGGAAGGAAGGAGGGAAAGAAAAGGCTGATTTATTTAAGTAGAAACGAAGTTTAGGCATGACTGGTCAAGAAGGAGATTAAGCAATCAACAAGATTTGGTCTTTCTCCTTGTCAGTTCTGCTCTCTGTGAGTCTCACTTTGAGGATCTTCTACTTCATGAATTTGAAGCTGGTTTCCAAAAGCAAAATATTTCAAAAATTGTTTTTCCTAATAGCACTGCAGAGTTTTGAACGCTGGGCTTGTAGATTTCACACTACAAATACTATTGTCTATTAAACTAGCCATAAACCTTCTTACATAGCTGACTGAAACTCATCTCAAATGAGGACAGAAAGAGATAAAGAAAGGAAAAAAAAGAAAAAAGGAAGGAAGGAAGGAAGGAAGGAAGGAAGGAAGGAAGGAAGGAAGGAAGGAAGGAAGGAAGGAAGGAAGGAAGGAAGGAAGGAAGGAAGGAAGGAAGGAAGGAAAGAGGGAAGGAAGGAAGGAAGGAAGGAAGGAAGGAAGGAAGGAAGGAGGGAAGGAAGGAAGGGAGGAAGGAAGGAAGGAAGGAAGGAAGGAAGGAAGGAAGGAAGGAAGGAAGGAAGGAGGGAGGGAGGGAGGGAGGGAGGGAAGGAAGGAAGGAAGGAAGGAAGGAAGGAAGGAAGGAAGGAAGGAAGGAAGGAAGGAAGGAAGGAAGAGGGAAGGAAGGAAGGAAGGAAGGAAGGAAGGAAGGAAGGAAGGAAGGAAGGAAGGAAGGAAGGAAGGAAGGAGGGAAGGAGGGAAGGAAGGAAAGAGGGAAGGAGGAAAAGAAAAGGCTGATTTATTTAAGTAGAAACTGGAAGTTTAGGCATGACTGGTCAAGAAAGAGACTAAGCAATCAACAAGGTTTGGTCTTTCTCCTTGTCAGTTCTACTCTCTGTGAGTCTCACTTTGAGGATCTTCTGCTCCATCAATTTGAGGCTGGTTTCCAAAAGCAAACATTTCAAAATAAGTCATATGATGTCACTTTTACTTTCCACCTTAAATTTCCACCCTAATTCAAAGGAGGGAAATAGAGCCCAGGTTTCAATGAGAGGACATTTAAAAAAAATTTTTCTGAGCAAGACTCATTCCAAGTGCCAGGAATAGAATGATAAATAAGAAAACTGAATCTCTAGTTTTGTGAAGCAGAGAAGATAGTTTTCAGGAAGTAATTCAATCTGAATGAATATAGAAAAGAATTATAGGTACAGGGGACTCTAAAATAAGGAGCAATTTCTAAAATCCTGGTGTTTAGGAAAGGGCTGCATGATGAGAAAGACTTAGCTCATCAATTGCTAAGTTGCTGATCACTTTCTCCTTACAATTTCCAAAAACAACCCACACCCCCAAGAAACACATGCATTAACCCCTTTCCTAGCTTTATTTTCTTCTATAGCCTTTTCATTGTCCAATATAGCATGTATATACTTATTTATTCTTTCTTTATGCTTTGTCTTCCAATTAGAGTTTAAGCTCCATTGGCTATTCTCTGAGGTATCCCCTATACCAATACAAATATCTGACACTCAATTCCAGTAGACATTTGTGAGTTGTATATACAAGATTCTAGGGGGAGAGGAGACTTGCATATGGTAAAGATCTGAAGAAATAAGGAATCTATGTGTCCAAAGAACTAGTACAGTAGGTAAGGTGTTTGCCTTGCACATGCCCATTCTAGGTTCAATCCTGGCACCACATACGGTGCCATGCACCCTGCCAGTAGTGATCCATGAATGCAGAAGCTATGGGTAAGCCCTGAGCACCATTGAGCATGGTCCCAAAACAAAAGAATAGGGAAGTAATGTAGAACATCTTAGGAGTTTGCAAAGCTGCAAACTAAAATTCTATCTAAATAAGGTATTTTCACATAGTAGGGTAGAGGTTGGAGGGAAAAATCAGAGCCCTAGAGCTTTCATGATTCCTTCAGATGTCAAAATAATTAATCATCACTAAGATTGACATGGACAAGAGTATTGAAAATTAAGTTTGAGCAGAATTACAAGACTTGTCTCCTTCACCTCTCAAGGGAAAGAAGTCTTTTCAGGGTTCCAAAGAGAATTGGGAGTCTCTCACTGCAGTTCTTTGAAACTATCAATTTTAAGGACTAAAAACTGTCCTCCTAAGGTCCAAGGTGCTTGTCTTGCAAGCAGGTCCTGGACTATATTCCCAGTATTTCATATATTCCTGCTAGGAGTGATCCCTAAGTGTAAAACAGTATGAGCCCTGAGCATTTTCTAGGTGTGTCTCCAAACAACCCCCCATCCCATCCCATCCCATCCAAAGAAAGAGTTTGTCTACTTAAAATCTCTGAAACCCTTTGCAGGACAATATTTACTTCTTACAGAGGATATTAGGTTAAAAAAAGGAGATGAACAACTATCACAACACCATAGAGATAACTTCAATGATCACAGACATAAGTCAATTATAATATAAAACTGCATAAAGTATTTCCTACCTCAGTGATCCACTGGGCTATATCAGAAACCTCCATTCCCATCTTCACCACCATCTTAACTTCTTGAACTAGTCAAACAACTATCATAGCACCATAGTGATAACCAAAAAATATTACAGAAAAAAAGTCAATCCTGATGTGAAACTGCATCTTTCCTGACTCTTTGACCCACAGGGTCAGAAACCTCCATCCCCATAGCCACCACCACCCTAACTTTTAGAATGTTGCCAAACAGCTTCTTGTTCTTGGTGAAAGACAGACATGAGAAGACAATGACTAGGTCAGGACTTTTCCAGATGCAAGTGATAATTCCAAAATAAATTAATCAAAATGTATACATATTAATTTTTATAACTTAGAGGTTTGTGAGCACAACAATTCAGGAATGCTGGATCCCAGGACCTAAATATTATTATCTTCAGCTCTCTCTCTTTTTCTCCTTCTCTTCATTTTTCTACTCCTCCTCTCTTTTCCATTTCTTTCTTCCCATGTATCAAAATTTCATATTTAGTTCTGTGTGTATATCAACATCCCTCCTTCATCCAGAAAGCAGCTTCCTACATCTAAGTAGAAAAAAAAAAGGTCACCAAGCAACATCAGGTTTCATGTCTTTGCTGTTCCTCACTCCTCAGGAGCAGAAGTCCTCCTTTTCTCAGGATCGAGAGACAGAAAGAGAGAGAGAGAGAGAGAGAGAGAGAGAGAGAGAGAGAGAGAGAGAGAGAGGGAGGGAGGGAGGGAGGGATGGATAGAGAGAGAGAAGGAGGGAGGGAGAGAGAGAGAAAGAGACAGAGACAGACAGAGAGACAGAGATACAGAGAGACAGAGAGAGAAAAGCAATTGGAACCTCTCACATTGTCCAATGCCTTTTATCCCTGGTGCCATAAATAGCCTAAAGTCAGGATATATGTCTTTTTTGGGATCAAGATTATTTTGCAAATAGCAATTCTATTAATTTCTGTTTCTATTCCTCCTCCCAGAACCTACATATTTTATGAATGCCTTAATCTAAATATCAACATTTCTATAAAACTTTTCCTGATTTTCCAGGCCAACTATTTAGCACTTACTTTGGTTTTCTGGCTTTTTATTTTTATTTAGCTTTGGTTCGGTTTTGGTTTTGGATTTTCATTTATTTGTTTGTTTGTTTTAGGGCCATAGTTGGTACTCAGAGTTACTCATGGCTCTGCAGTCAGGAATAGTTTCTGGCTGGTTCCAAATGTGGTGCCAGGAATGGAACCCAGATCAGCTTCCATGCAAGACAAATGCCCTACCCACTGAATTATCATTTCACCTCCCTCCGCTCCAAGTACTTACTTTGTACCAAATGTTGGTAAGCTCTCTGCATATATTATGAAAATCTCTCATCTCTGTGAGAACTGCACCTGTGTTATTGTGTCTGGATTTATTTGCTAGGACTGCTGTGACAAAGTGCCACAAACTGATGACTTAATAGAAGTACATTGTCTTACAGTTCCAGAGATGGGCAGCCTAAATCCAAGATGCTGGATTGATTGGTTCCTTCAAAGGCTTAGAGGGGGAATCTATTCCTTCTCTCCCCTTTAGCCTCTGGCTCCCTGAAGCAGCTAGACTTGCAGGCACATTTTTCTTTAATGTTTACGTTGCCTTTATTTAGTTTTTTATAAATAAATTCTTTAATTGAATCACCGTGAGTTACAAAGCTGTTCATGATTGGTTTCAGTCATACAATGTACAATACCCTTCACCACAGTGTACATGTCTTGCCACCTATGTCCCCAGTTTCCCTCCTTCCCTTTCCCCTGCCCTCTTCCCTTCCTTTCTCTGTGGCAGATATTTTTCTTCCACTCCCTCTCTCCTTTATCTCTTCCTTTTCTTTTACATTTTGATACTTTGTTTGCAATATTTTTACTGAAGGGGTTCATGCTTATCACTTTATCTTCTTTCAGCACCCAGTTCTTGCAGATGGGATTCTTATTATTTACTTGTCTTCCCTCTATGTCTCTTTTTTTATCCAATTTACTCCTTTTAAAAAAAAAAACCCAATCATAATGGATTTAGTCCCACCCTAATGACCTTATCTTTAGTTGATCATCAGCAAAGATATTATTTCCATAACAACCTTATTTTCATAGATACTGAAGGTAGGACTACCTTCAATTTAGAAAGACATAATTTAAATGATAGCCATTCCTTTTAAAAATAATAAAGATATTGACCCTTAGAAGATGAATATAACTTGCCACTGGTCTTCTTGTTTACTGGTCTTATCACAAGACCAGTAAACAATCTAGATAAGCTCTGGGAATTTAGCAGCAACTTTCCTGTCTCTACTCATGCTTTTCTCAAAATCTCATCTCTCTTCAGCACAGTCAATACTGTTTAACTGTTTATCTGTGGACGTACCTCTCTTTCAGGAATGTGTGTGTAACTTTGCATCTCTGTTTCAAACTGTATATTCCTTAAAAGTAGGTCATCATATTCATTTCCTTTACAAGTCCATCTATTGAAGTGCAATCAATATTTTTAAATGAGTTGAAATAAGAACCAAAGTAAAGAGCAAAAAGCAAAAGTTGGCACTGCTCTTAATTCTACTTTCTTGTCTAAGATGCCTCAAGGAACTCTTTCAAAATATGAACACAATACTTATTGTTTTAATAATTTGTGGGCATAGTCAAAGGCAATAGTACTATCACATGGTATACAACCGGCACCACTGTCCATCACTAGAGCACCTCAGAGATCATATTATTTATGAACATGATAAAGCTTATATTGTGGCAATAATTAAAACCTTTAATTGGACACTTTGGCTTTATTCATTCTTTTCAACAAATACTTAATAAGTCCTCTTATGAGTGGGACACGGTGCTAGGCACCAAGGAAACAGATAAATCACACAGAGCCCACACCCTTTTAGAGTGTTTAACTTGGTGGACAAGAAAGATGAGTCAGTAAATCATCATAATACAATGTCTTGGAGGAAAGACTGTCTTGAAGGAGTTTTTAGAGAAGCAATGAAGGCAGGGAAGCTAGAACTTGCACAACTTCTAAAAGGTTGAAGAAGAAATCCTAAAAATTACAGACCATCTTAAACTAGGATGTTATTGCATCCATATATGATTTCGCACCCCTCTATGCTGCAGCAGAGTCAGACTAAATGAGCCTATAAGAAAAGTTTCCCTAGCACTTGGTCTCAGTGACAAGTCATAGAAAAATGTTACATGTGCTCATATACAGCAGATTTGGACAAAGCAAAATGAAGATACAAAGCACGTATTAGTAGTAGAATATCATAAGCATGTTCTGAAGACGTTCTAAACCCCAGAGTTGGTTTGAAGTCCAGCTTTGCTCTAGTGCCACTTTGGTAAGCAGACATCACAAAACATGTTCCTCTCTGAATCAAGCACAGTGGCCTTCTGCCTCCTAGAATTGTGATAGTTTATGAGATAGAAATGCCAAGCACAAGCCCCAGAGATAGCATGGAGGTAAGGCACTTGCCTTGCATGCAGAAGGACGGTGGTTCGAATCCCGGCATCCCATATGGCCCCCTGAGCCTGCCAGGAGCAATTTCTGAGTGTAGAACCATGTACTGCTGGGAGTGACCCAAAAAAAGATGCCAAGCACTTGAGCATTGTCCCAGACATGGACATTTAAATGTTTTTAATGACTCTTGGATTCTTTTCATTTGAATATCTATTTCTTTTTTCACTTGTTGTCTATGAATTGTGAAAGATCTTTTTAATATATATTATATATTTATATTTTTAAATATATAACATATTTAATATTATATATGTCATATAAAATTTACCACTTTGTCCACTTTTAATGTACAATTTAGTGACAGCTAAGCCTATTTACATTGTTTCATAACCAATACCATCACACAGCTCCATGTTTCCATATTTTTAAACTGAGGTTTTCTGTGTATTAAACCAAGTTTCATGGCTGTGGCTCAGTGATAGAGCAGTTGCCTTGCATATGGAAGACCTGGTTTTGATCTCCAGTACCACACACAAACTCACACATACACTCATACAAACTTCTCATTCAACCTACTAATCTCTTCCTTACTTTCTATTTCTACATGTTTGACTCCAATGGGTACTACACAAAAGTGAAATACTGCAATCTGTGCCCTTTACTCTCTGACCATTTCCTTCTAAGCTCAACTTCATTTGCTGTTGTCTCCTCCAATTTGTGTCTCCCTTTCACCAAATGAAAATACAAAAGCATGATCATGTACACAGATGTGGCAAGAAATACAAAATGCATTTCTCCTGGTGACTAAAGAAAGGCACGTGCTTTCTGATGGGACCTTTAGGGATAACTCCACATTCTTCTAAAGGCCACCTATTATCAGAGGTTCCTTCAAGGCGGACTGTTTCATGCAGGAAATAGCTTTATGAAGCTTTGTATCCTATTGGGTGGGGCAGAGATGAAGCAACAGACTACATCTAACTAATATTTGCTCCAAGAAATGCTATTGCCTAGCCATAAATTTACCTTCATCCTGGTCACCTATCTTTCTCTGAATCTACAGTTGAAAACACCCTTCTGTTCTCCTTAGAATGGTCATAAATCTGTCCTTAAACCAATTCACTTTTTTTAAATGTTTCTGTGGGCTTGAATGCCACTCCCTTATCTTAATAAGTACAGATTGTCTTATTCCCCTTAGCCTCCTGCCCATCCTAGGCTTCCTGGCTGGACTCTGGTAAATTCACTCTCTTTGGAGCAGTGGAAAAATTCCCTAATCTAAACCAGTTCTTGTAGCTACTGTCAAGATATGCAATGACATTCAACAACATGAAAATTGTAAGCAACCAACAATACATGAAACTCAAGAACAAGACCTAGGAAAGAGTTCAAAATAAATCCTTGTATGTGTGTGGGTAACTAGCTGTCTACCTATCTGTCTTTTGTCTCTTTATCCCTTTAGTACAGCCATATTTAACTATGAAATTTTCTTGGCCAGGGTTGAGGGTTGTCTATATTTTCTGTAGAGAATTTCTATTTCTTGGCATATTTGGATCCTGAGGTTTTTCTAACAAATCATCACACACTTGGTAACCTAGCACAGAAACTTTCCCTTCCAGTTCTAACAGCCAGATGTCTGCTATCAAGGGCAGGCAAGGTGCCCAAGAGTTCCTTTCCTGGGCTTTATTGGAGGTTCCATTTCCTGTATCATCCAACTTCCAGTAGCTATCAGCTTACCTGGTCATCACTAGACTCTGCCTGCTTCTTTAGAGCTGCATGTTTTCTAGTATCTCATTCTCAACATCCTCTGCCTCTACCTCTGATAAAGTTACATGTGTCTGCATAAAGAATGGCCACAGAGTAACATTCTCAATGTCCTTAACAGAGCCACATTCACTCTTTATAGCCTCATGGATTCACATGTGCATCCATATTTTCGATAAGAAACACTCTCAGTCAACAAAAATAAATATTACATTTTATTTTAGATACTTACTACTGGGAGCAGAGAAATAAATAGCACAGAGGGCAGTATGTTTCTGCCTTGCACTTAACTGACCAGGTTAGATCTTTGGCATTTCATATGGTCCCCAAAGCCTGCTAGAAGTAGAAGTAATTTCTGAGCACATAGCCAGGAGGAACCCCCGAGTGATGCCAAATGTGGCCCAACCTCCCCCCAAAAATACTTAGAATTGTGTGCATTTTAGCTTAGTACTCAGTCCTTACTACTACTTAGTCATAGTAGATGCAAAGTAAATCATTCTTGAAAAGACAAATAACTATCCAAAGAAAATATTGATGTCCAATGTGAAAAATAATAGAGGACTTTTTTCCATTTTTTTTAATTTTTGCTACCACAATTTTCAAGTGCCATTAAAAGGTATTTCATTTTAACCCCTGTTGAAATAGTTTTTTTCTCTAAAGATAGGAAGATAGTTCAATTCTATTGTATTAAAGAGAAGCTGCATTTTCACAAGTTGGGTTCCAACTGAGGAGAGTGAATGAAAGAAAAAACTTATCCTGCACTCACCCCCAAGACAATATGACTGATATTTTTATTTGCTTTATTTAAAGAATATATATATATATATATATTTAAGGGGTATATGATATATATGTTTAAAGAATATATACATAATTGACATTGTTGATTGTAATACATTTGTTTCCAGATGACCGAGAACAAAATTATTTTTATAAATAGAAAGGAAAAGGAAGAGATAAAAGAAGAAAAGTAAATTCGTGAAAATCATTGTATCTCCAATGAGGTCATTAAGTCATTTGCAGAAAGTTTAGTAAGTTTTTGTTGCTGACCATTCTATTAACTTCATTTCTTTCTGAACATTAAGTGACCTCAACTACACATTGGCATCTAAATTGGTGTGTTCATATGGGGATGACAGTATTAAACAAATAAAATTGTTGCAGCCCTGGTCCAGGAATTTAAAACACTTTTCTTATACTGACTTTTGTGGGGTGTGCTATCAGCTGTAGTTCTCCTGAAAGTACAAGAAGGTGGGGGTGGGAGAAGGTTCTCACACTCACTCCAACTGAAGTCCTGGTAATATCAAGCAAAATACAGACATACCTGGAGTTGGTCAGATTGGCATCTCTGCAGAGAATTGTAGAGGGGTGGTGAAGCAGGGCCATATGCAAAGCAGTGATTATGGGTGATAGATGCAGCAAGCGTGGCTTCAGCAGGGTAGGGGCTTGGTCCGCCCTCTTCTCTCAAAATTGCCAGCTTTCAGTTGCATGGCCAGTGTACCCATGATTTTTCACAGCTTGATTTGTACCTCTTTTGAGAACAGAGTGAGTGCACTACCCACAGATCTGGCCTGGTGGAGAGATGGTGACTGGAGATTGAGATTTTAATCATTTGTTCTTCTCTATCAGGCATAGGAAACTGCTTTATGGGGCTCTCTACCATAGCTGGGCACCTGAAAGTTGAAGTCAGCTATGCTACTCCATTTGTTTTGGGAAAGAAAGTTTTAGTCCATACCCAGCACTGCTCCAGGCTACTTTTGACTTTTTGTACTCGGGAATTGCTCCTGAGTAATTTCAGGTGGTGCCCAAGATACCATATGAGATGGGGATAATGGGATTCAAACCCAGATTTTCTGCATGCAAGTTAAGCTCCCAACCCACTTCACGATCTTCCCAGTCTTTATCTTTACTTGAGAATTCTTTTAGTACTGCATTTAATGCCATGTGTGCTATTAACATTAGCATAATCCTCTGGAGAATGTAGCTCAGGAATAAGAAATCATTCCTAATCACCTACACACAGAGACACATACATAAACACACATACACATGTCTCTTTCCAAAAATAGTTTCAGGATTCTTCTAAGCCTACTTCCTCAGACACCTTTCACCTGTAGTCCAGTTTGCCATATGAGATAAACATTATTTTTTGTTCCTTATTTACCCATGTTAGAACATTTATCTTTATCAGTAACAAGAATATATTGAGTTGCTAATGTTTACTTGGCCTTGAAATTTAGATCCATCTTAAAAAATGGTACAAAAAAGACACAAGATGCCCCTCCCTGAGGAATAACTCAAGGTTAGATCATCTGCCTTACAAGCACGATGCCAGTGAGACCACAAGTTGGATCGGCAGTAGCACCCCCCCCCACACATGCCTCAGTACTGTCCTCAGCAAGTTGGCTATTTGGAGTCCCTGGTGCCTCAACAAAGTGAGAGCTATAACCAAGTGTGTGCAAGCACAAGAGATACATGTAACCCTCAGAAAGCACCACCACTAATTGTGTGCCACTACTGGTGATTGCAAATATTCCAGCAAAGGGAGGGGGGCAGTAGCGAAGAGAAGAGAAAGGTATACTAGACAGCTTGTGCTAGGCACCACAATTTAATGGGTCAATATGGGTTGGAAGAGTTTAGATGTAGAGAGACTAGGAAGCTCTGAGAAGAGTTTTGTAACATGTAAACCACAAAGAAGTGATTTTCAATCACTGTTCTAGGACCAGTGGGTATCCACAGAAACTTCCTGCTGGTGCCAAAAAAGTCATTACTGCTTAAACATGTGGTCTCTCTGGATCAAACAGTAAAGGGGAGCAGGACAGTGCTGACCACAACAAAGATAAGTAGCGGTGTGTATATATCCATCATTGGACTGGACTTCAAAGTATTTCTCTTCTCACCACTTCACAAGTACAGAAATGTTGAAAGTTTCTGCCTTACCTTGTATGCAACCAGCCTGCGTTTGATCTCCGGCATCCCATATGGTCCGCCAAGCACAGGCAGGAGTAATTCCTGAGTGCAGAGCTAAGAGCACTGCCAGGTGTGGCCCAAAAACCAATATATATATATATATATATATATATATATATATATATATATATATATAAAGATGGATGAGGCGAAAAACTCAACTAAAAGAGAATAATATAATTCTCAGGGTCATAAATGTCTAGGAGGGGGGAAGGGTGATATTATAACAGATAGGACACTCATCATACTCATGACTGACCCAGGATTAATATTCAGTACCCTTTATGGCAGGGGTCTTCAAACTATGACCCATGAGCCATATGCAGACTGCTCCGGCCAAGGACAAACACCTCCTGGGTGTTTGTGCCACCACTGCCTGTCCTGCTTGACTCATCCCGGTTGGCAGTGCACATGTGAGGGATATATGCACTGCACCCTCTAACTCCCCTCCTTCTTTTTGTCTCTTGATACTTCCTCTCAGTCTTGAGCAGGAGTCCTCAAACTATGGTCCACCAAAAGTCAGCCATACTGTTAAATTTGGTTAATTTAACTTTATTTATTCTTCATCTTAAATATTGTATTCCTGTTTTATTTTGTTTTGTTACTTCAAAATAAGATATGTGCAGTGTGCATAGGAATTTGTTTATGTGTTGTTGTTGTTGTTGTTTGTCTCTTTGGGCCACATCCAGTGATGCTCAGGGGTTACTACTGGCTATGCACTCAAAAATCACTACTGGCTTGGAGGACCATATGGGACTCCGGGGATTGAACTGCAGTCAGTCCTAGGTTAGCACATGCAAGGCAAATGCCCTACCTTTTGCACCACTGCTCCAGCCCCTCGTTCATAATATTTTTTAAAACTATAGTCTGGAACCAGAGCCATAGCATAGTGGTAGGGCTTTTGCCTTGCATGTGGCTGACCCGGGAAGAACCTGGGTTCAATCTCCGGCATCCTATATTGTCCCCTGAGCCAGGAGCGATTTCTGAGTGCAGAGCCAGGAGTAACATCTGAGCATCACTGAGTGTGGCCCAAAATAAAATAAAATAAAATAAAATAAAATAAAACTATAGTCTGGTCCTCCAATGGTCTGAGGGACAGTGATCTGGCTCTGTTTAAAATTTTGAAGATTCCTGCTCTATATTTCCTCAAACCCACCAATAGTGATCCTTGAGCAAAGCCAGGCATGCCCCCAAAATAAGAAGTGTCTGGGTTGTCTCTGCAGAATGGAGAGAAAGCCAAGTTTGCTAAATTCAAGACCATTCCAGTGTCTGCCAGTTTACATATCAAAATGTCACCTCCTTCTTAGAGAGATTGTCCTGTTCAAGTAAAATGAGGACATTTGTTGTTGCTGTTGCTGCTGCTGTTGTTATTGTTGTTGTTTTCTCTATGGTCAGTTGGATGCAAGCTCAATAGAACAGAAACCTCATTTGCGTTATTCACTGTTATGTTGCCTGCATCTAGATCAGGACCAGTCACGCAACAAGACTTTCTAGGTGATAGAATGGACAGAGGGTAGCCACAAGGAAACTTGCAAAGGCTAAATACAATAAAATATGTGAGCTCAATTGCTACTGCCTTTGAATCAGAAACTAAAAACTTGTCTACTGAAGAATATTCCAAACTCTATCAGATGTATGGCATCAAAAACAAGTACTCTGGGTTCAATGCAGTTTGGGATAACTGTGCCAAAGAAAGTTTGAGGAATTCCTTTTCTATAGTTTTTTTCTTTCACCAAAACCATATTATTGAAGAAATCCCAATCTCCAAATACTGGCAATTATTTTTAAAATGTCATTTTTACATATTTGCTTAAATGCAACCACAAATGATTTTGCAACTTTGTAGTTCATGTTGATTCAATCAAAATAAATAATTTTAAGTAAATAAAGGTAATTATTCCTTCCAAGAAAAAAAGAAAATCATATTGCTGTGAATTTTAAAATGAGGATACACAAATTCCAAATGCTAACCCAATAGCACTTATCTTTAAAATGTTACTTTCTTGGGACTGGAGAGTGGGTAGAGTGCTTACCTTGTACAAAGACAATTTGGGTTCAATCTCTAGCAGCCCATATGGTCCCACAAGCCCCAAAAGAGGTGAGCCCTGGGGCTGGAGCCTTGGCACAGTTGTAGGGCATTTGCCTTGGACATGCTAACCTAAGACAGACCACAGTTTGGTCCCTTAGCTTCCCATATGGTCCCCCAAGCCAGGAGCGATTTCTGAGTGCATAGCCAAGAGTAACCCCTGAGCGTCATCGGGTGTGGCCCAAAAATAAAACAAACAGACAAACAAAAAGGACTGAGTTCTAAGTGCAGATCCAGGAATTCTAAACACCAATGAGTGTGGCTCAAAATTCAAACAAAAAAAATATTTCTTTCTTTTCCCCCTCTTCACCCCTCCCCCCCAAAAAAGAAGAAAAGGCACATTATGGTGAATTTAATATTTAATGGTTTGGGGAGCTTTGTTTATTGGAATAGGGGCATTGAACCATACCCAATTGAGCTCAGGAGATATCTACTTTGCACTATAAGTGATCCATTAGTGTTAGAGGACCATATGTGATGCCAGATGTCAAACTAGAGTAGGCTATAAGGATGCCATATATGTGTACTTTATCTCCTGTACTATCTCTCCTGAACTGTGACCTTAATGTCTTCTGGAATACAATTTAAAAAACAAAGCTTCAGGAATTGTAAAGATGTTGAAGTGAGAGGGTTATGCATATGCAATGATGTTTGGGGGAAATCAATCTAGTAATATGGATTTGGAGGAGAGAGAAACTTGAAATAAGGTGCACGCACCATTTCGGGATTATAGGAATCAAATATTATGCTACAATCTGAGGTGCCAAATACTGTTCTAAACAAATACAACCAACAAAATAAAGTTACCTCACACAGGACAACTGTTGTGGTTTGCCAGCAACAGTTCAAATTCTTATCCATTGTCTCCATATAATTATGTAATAGTGCCATATTTACTCTCAACATTGCCTGGTTTGGATAACAAATCAGGGAGCTTATGTTCTATGTGGGAGGCTCTCCCACATGGCCCCCTAGTGCAAACTAAAACAAAGTGTCCCCTGATGGGTGAACATTGCCCAAAGGTGCACAAGTAAACAAGTAGATACTGAATACAGCTATCTTTAGTGGAATCATTCCAGGCAGAATCCTTCACTTGAGGGAACAACGCATGCTGGATTCCAACCTCTTCTTCCTCAACCACATACATAGTTCTGTGAGCCAAGCACAATATAGGGACTAAAATAAAAAGACACAAAGCCGTAAATAGGTTTGGTTTTGTTTCATTTGGGAAGGGAATACATCCAGCCGTGTTTAAGGTTTATTTACTCCTGGCTCTGCACTCAGGGATCACTCCTGGCAGGGCTTGAGGGACCATATGCGGTGCCAGGTATCAACCCAGGTCAGTTTTATGCAAGGCAAGCATTTTTACACTATCACTCAGGTCTGCACAGATATCCTGGAGGTGCTCAATAAGTATGTCAGTCAAGACAAGGTTCTACTGTAGCAAAGGGAGCAGAGAGAAGGGGTGTAGGGACAGCCATATCACCTCATGTTAATAGCCCCTGATCTTAGTGGGATCTATAGAAATGGTGCTCTCTGCTTGAGCAACATTAAAGAGACAATTTGACAAGAATTGCTAGGAACGAGGACCCTTGGTGGCTGGATCCAGACAAAGGCTCTGAGGACATTAAACTTAAAGATGACTTCTAGTCTCTCCAGCCTGAGTTGCTGAGAAGCTGGCATCATTCAGTTCTGCACAACCCACAGAGCCTCTAGGAGTGAGTGGCATGGGGAGAATGCCAGCCCAAGGGGCATGGTCCCTTCTCCAAGGGAATAGACCTTGCCCATCAGTATTACACAAATAGGCTGGTAGAAGGAATACTAGCTGGGTGGTATGCTAATAGGTGTTAATAAAGAAAAAAAGAGTTGCTCAAAGAAGTTTGGGAAATGAAATGCTGGGTTAAGCAAAATAAAACAGGTTTCTTTACAGGAAGATGTCTGGAGCCTTTATTTAATAAGTGTGTAAAATTGTGGTTCCCAGCCAGGTCTAGGGAAGTACCCACAAAGAAATCATATCTCCCTCTCTCTGTCTCTCTGTCTCTCTGTCTCTCTGTGTCTCTCTCTGTCTCTCTGTCTCTCTCTGTCTCTCTGTCTCTGTCTCTCTCTGTCTCTCTCTGTCTCTCTCTCTGTCTCTCTCTCTGTCTCTCTCTGTCTCTCTCTCTCTGTCTCTCTGTCTCTCTGTCTCTCTGTCTCTCTCTCTCTCTCTTTCTCTCTCTCTCTCTCCCTCACTTCAAGGAAAACTATGTTCTAATCTAGACAAAGACCAAATGGGCCAGATTAGAAAGTGAAGGCAGATAAGGGTGATGGGAAGAAAAAATTGGTGTAGATAAGGGAACCCCAGGAGCATAGGAGGTTCCACAGATTGAGGACTCACAACTGTCATGGGGTGGATCTGCTTGTGGCCATCCCCAAGGACAGGCCTGGCTTCACCCAAGCGCCACTGGTAACCTCTGAGTCAGTTTTCCCTCAGGGCCAAGTTTAGCCTCTGACTGACTGGATCGAGTGCTTGTCTGACCTCCCAAGGCCTCCACTTACCTTTCTATAAAATGGGGATAAAAATATTGCCCTCCCTCTGCTGGGCGGCATGAGAGCCTGGTGATTATTGTTTGACAGGAGGCGGTGCTGCTGCCAAGCTGGGTCTGACACATTTCTCCTCGCCTCCTCAGGGGACCACAGACCCACAGGGCAGTCCCCTGGCTGGCTGTGTGCTCAGACCTCAAACAACTCCGAGCAACAGCAGCCAGCAGGTGTGTTTGTGGGGCTCTCTCTCTCTGCAGCTCGCCTGACTGTCTGCCCACCACATCTGGGCCACTGTGGAGGTGGGCGACCCTCCCCCTGCTGGCTGCCATTTCGGGAGCCTACTGTCCTTGGAAGGCTGCTCAGGGCTGGGACACCCAGAGGTGGTGTCACCTGCCTGGGAGCAGCCATGCACTGTCCTCGCTGAAGAAGTGGGGCCCACCTGCCCAGGACCATCTTTGGACAGGCTGATGACAACGGCAGAAGATCCCAGACCGGCCCAGCCTGGTGGAACAAGCGATCTGAGGTGGGTGAGACGTGTTTGGGTGCGTGAAGACAGGCTAATGCCTCGTGGACAGAGCTCCTGCAGGCAGGGAGAAAAAAAAAGTGGGAGAGCCTTTTTGGAAATGTCATGGGAACTTGGGTTTTTGAGCCTACAAACTCCCATCAGCCTTTTGCAGAGGCAGTTCCAGTACCCCTCTAATCTTCCTATGAGGGCAACAGAATAGGGATGTTGAAAAGACAGGGAAACAGCATATAGTACCCCAAATCTTGGCTGCAATTCCTTGGGACAGGTCTGCAGGTGATAGAGACATGCCTGGTTTCAAGTAGAAGGTTGGAAAGAAGCAGTGGTTTTGGTCTTCAGGGGTGACTCTGAGATGCCTGCAGGGGTCCCCTACTGCTGGGGATACCATAACATTACACTCCTCCAGTGAGGATGTGTCCCAAAGTCCATTTGTTCAATTTTGATGCACCTTGATTATTTGCACCGACACACCTCAGGCTTGGCTCCAGAGCATTCCCTGAGATAGTGTATTGGGTGTTCATTTTTGGCTAAAAATCACCTCTTCGATAATAGATAAAAAAAAACAGTTGGAATCAGGGGGTCAGTCTACTTCTCAGCATATAGTACCCCAACATAGTCCTTGACATAGTCAAGGCCTTGACAGTTTAAAAGCAAAGTCACCTCGTTCCTTGATACTGAGGTGGATGAGGGGCATGGAATCCCTCTCAGAGAAAAGGTCAGTTAGGAAGTAGTGTCTGTCTGTCACTCTTTGCCCTCAACATGTTTAGAAACCTACTGCTTTGTCTCCCTGTAGCGAGTAACCTGGTACCTGTCAATGTCAGAGGAGCCGGGGAAAGAATCTTTGGCATGTCGTTAACCTCATTCCAACATGTAATTAGTCTCAAAAGCCTCCTCATGGCCTCCATTCAGCGTTACATCATAAAGAATCAGATATTTTACTATTTGTAGGGTACCATGAAGACTTTAAAGAGTTAATTATGGCTCAGTGGATCCCTTCCCCAAAAGCACAAGTTCTAGAAATTAAACTGTTTCTTTTCAAGTGTCAGTCTTAAAAAAAACTCCCTGCAAGACAACTTCCTCCATGGAACCTGAAATGGGCATTGGTTTGAGGGTACACCCAGCAAGTCAGCAAAAGTGGTCAGAAAAGATCATGTAAATGGCCCTTCCTCCGAGTTTGGGCCTTGTGTTTCCAGAGATATCATCTACAGAATGTCAGAACGAAAAGGGGAACCAAGGAGAACTGGAATTCTACTTACCCTCTAGTTCCATGGGGTGAAGCCAGCTAAAGCCATCTGTAATCTCTGAGCTGGAGAGACCAGCAGTGTGGCCAGAGTTCAAAGGGAGTTCAGCCCTAATCTGGATGTTACCATCTGAGCCAATCTAACCATGCAGGCTCTGAGGACATTATTATCAGTCAAGTGTAATTATAGATAAAATAGTTTTATTAATCAGCTTCCTAAGAGGACTATGTTTATCTGATGACTGTGTGTATAATGAGTACTGAGCGTGTGTGTGTGTGTGTGTGTGTGTGTGTGTGTGTGTGTGTGTGTGTGTGTGTGTGTCATGGGGGTGGAGGATCTGGGCTGTGTGCACTTGCTTGGTCCATAGGGAAGACAAATGACTTGAAGAAGAGGAAGGTAGATACAGAAGGTAATGTGCCTGGGATGGGTGCTTAGGTATTTGGTGGGCTTTGTGACTAAGAGAGAGGAGCACCTTGTTGGCATTGACCATAGGGGTGTGTGTGTGTGTGTGTGTGTGTGTGTGTGTGTGTGTGTGTGTGTGTATTCAGGTTTTTACAACTAGACTTAAAATTACACCTGGATTTTTTAAAGCTCTTTTTTGCCTAAGTAGACACTTTTCTACTCTACAGATTTCACCTTAAGTTCTTTATTCACTGATAAATGTTCTTGCGTTGTCTCCAGTCTTAAGTACCTGTCACTTTTAAACAGTTGGTCATTTGCAAGGGATCTTTGAGTAGCACTGTTTCTGAATAGCTCTTAGCCTGGATGGCCTGAAATCAATGCCATTTGTGGGTAGGTGAAGTGAGCTTCTTGGGACCCAGACACCACAGAGTTCCCAGTTCTAAACTTAGTTAAACCCTTAGTGGCATAGTGGGTGTGAGATTACAATCTGAGGACAGATTCTGCCTAAAGGTTGAATAATTAGCTTCCCAGAATAAGCACGACAGAGCCAGTCTGATTATGTCTTTCCTGCCCCATGTCTACAGAACTTACGGTACTTGGACCATCCCTCAATTGACACAGAGTCTGCCTGCTGGTCAATGATGGGATTCACTATTTGCTTTGACTCAAACATTTGGCCCAAATTGATCATTTACTCCCTATATCAAATCTTGTAACAAATCTGCCCTCCACCTTGATGCAGAGATGTCACCTGAACTTTGTTCAGAGTGACAATTGCAGCCTGGAGTGGAGACCATCCACCAGATAGAAAGTCCCTCAGCTATTTCTTTCCTGAGAGGCAGCTGTCATCTGTCTTCCCATTGACACTGAAGAAAAGGAGACCTCCCCCCCCCAAAAAAAAAAAAGAAGAAAAGAAGACCTTCCAAAGCTCCAATCACCAGGCTAGATGGGAGCAATGTAAAAGGGACCAGTTAAGTCTTTATGACCAAGGAACTTACTGCTTTGTAAGTAGGGATATTGAAACTCCTGGTGCTTCTTTGCTCTCAGAAGGACACAGTGGTGCTCAGTAACAAAAATGGGGTAATGAACATTATGTGAAAGTATTGTCTCACTAAAGATATTTAAGGACCTATGGTCCAAATATAAGACTTTTTCTAGCTGCCTAGGTCAATATACTTTTGATTAGATATATACTGTCAGATTAGAAACTAAAAATGGAAAAATGGATGGATGAGTGTCTACTTGTGATTTATTCATATACTTGCATTGTGTGAATTAATCTAACATGTAGCTATTAGTATTTTCCCTTTGCTATTGAGAAAACTGATGTTTGGGTTTGTTTAATAACAATAGCAAGGAGGAGGAGGATGTGTAGTGCAGGAAATAGAAGCAGTGGAGAAGATGGAGCAGGTAGTAGAGGAAAAGAAGAGGTTTAAAAAAGGAAGAAGGGAAATTTGAGGCAAAGGAAAATAAGAAGGAGGACATCACTTATTCAATAATATATGTCATTTGATTAAGTACTACTTATATTGCATTAGCTCTTGTAATCCTCAGCAAAACTCTGAGAAATAATCTTTCTTTATTCAGGTTTTTTTTTTAATGAAAAACAGATATAGAGAAGTAACAAGCTCCATTCATTTCACTTAAGCCAAATGTCCCTTAGTTATCTTTTTATCTAGTTTTGCTTTAATAATACAATTGTTTGTTTAGTTATTGTATCATCTGAAGATGTTTGGTCATGTTCCAAATCTTATTCATGTTTTGGAATTCAAGGGATCAGCATAAAAGTTTTCTGATGCCCAACCATGTTCCTTGGCACATTGATAAGGAATTAAAACATTATTCCATAAAAAGATAACAGAAAGAGTGATGACCAGGATCAAAGACATGTCTTTACTTTCACTCCATTAGCACAGCTAAATTCACCCTGGACTCACAACTTGGGGAGTGGCAAGTTCTTAAGAGTAACTCCAACTTTGCAAGTTTGAAGCACAGATGATGCTGTGTGTGGGTTTGCGTTGACGTGAAAAATCTTGGGGAGGTTGCAGTTTCCAAAATGTGAGGGTTCTCCCCTAGATTTATAAGTACAAGGATTTTACTAAATTTTAGTTAGAATTTAAAGAAAAATACTGTAATAAGGCAATGAAATAAATAACTTTTTAATGGTGATTGATTAAAATTTTGTGAAAAGCATAATGCCTGAATTCTGATGATAAATTCTATATTTATGGCCAAAACTGTTTTCCTAAATTAGTTTCAGAATGCCATCAAATTACAGAAATTTGATATCTTTATACTTTGAGGTTGGGGTATACCCAGCTATGCTCAGGGGTTACTCCTGGATCTGTTCTCAGGAATCACTCCTAGCAGCTCTCAGGAGACCATATGGGAGGCTGGGAATCAAACACAGGTCAGCTGTGTGCAAGGCAAATGCCCCACTGCTATACTATTACTCTGCCCCACTTTTTTTGGGGGGGGCACACCTGGTTACAATCAGGGGTCGCTCCTGGCTCTGTGCTTAGAAATTGCTCCTGACTTGGGGGACCAGATGGAACGCCGGGGTATCAAACCGCAGTCTGTCCTAAGTTAGCGCGTGCAAGGCAAAAGCCCTGCTGCTTGTGCCAGGGCTCCGGCCCCTACTCTGCCCCACTTTACACATTTTAAAGACAAATTGGAGAAGACAGCTAAAGCATGAAATAAAAACACTATCATTTCCAATATGATGGAAGAAGAAAATCTAGCAAACAACTTTCATTAGAAACGACACATTTCTGGGCCAGAAGGGATAGCACAATGGTAGGGCATTTGCCTTGCAAGCAGCCAATCCAGACGAATGATGGTTCATATCCCAGCATCCTATATGGTCCCCCGAGCCTGCCAGGAGCAATTTCTGAGTGCAGAGCCAGGAATAACTCCTGAGCGCTGCCAGGGTAACCCAAAAACAAAAAACAAACAAACAAAAAGAAAGCAATTCTGCAAGAACGTAAGAGAAAATAGTCTTTGAAAAATCAGGTTTTGATCAATTTTCAAGTGACTGCCCTGCACAAATTTTTTTCCTGAAGATCAGACAAAATCTGTGGTTTCTTCATCCTACAAATTTCCTCCCCCTAGTGAAAGACCTCCTTGAACACAAGAACTCCTATCTAACATAATTCAGTGTTGCCTAAAACCGAAAGTGTAGTGTGACATCTGTAGTCCATGAGTCCTGAATAGTCTTGGTTTACCTGTACTCAACTCTGCACACATCTATAGTTTTCTTCTAATTTCAAAGAACTTTTCGATCTGCTCTCACACAGAACATACTGAAAAATGATCTGACTTTGAGTTCAATTTAAGCCTCAGCATCATTGTTAGCAGTATTCCAGCTTCTAACCAAAAGATTAGAAAGGCCACAGAATTCAGAGTCCTCTATCCCTTACATTGTCATCTCCAATACAGAGAAATAAATTTTCATACCTCATAGGGAACAGATATTCGGTAGAAAAACATCTGTAGAAAACTGTCTTCAAGAAACTACCTCTTTGAAGGGAGAGGGAAAGAAAGTGAGGGAGAGAGGGAGGGAGGGAGGAAGGAGGGAGGGAGGGAAGGGAGAGAGGGAGGGAGGAAGTGAAGGAAGGAAGGAAGGAAGGAAGGAAGGAAGGAAGGAAGGAAGGAAGGAAGGAAGGAAGGAAGGAAGGAAGGAAGGAAGGGAGGGAGGGAGGGAGGGAGGGAGGGAGGGAGAGATTGAGGGAGGGAGGGAGGGAGAGATTGAGGGAGGGAGGGAGGGAGAGATTGAGGGAGGGAGAAGGGAAGGTAGGAAATGGAGGAAGGAGGGAAGGAGGGAGACGGAAAGGAGGGAGGAGGGAAGGAAGGAAAGAGGGAGGGAGGAAAGTAAGGAAAGAGGGAAGGAGGGAAGGAAGGAAAAAGCTACCATGTTGGGTGACTAATGAGACAAGAGGTTTACAACTCTTTTCCTTGTCTTCAAGGATATAGCTAGCAAATAAGAAGCCTAAGGAAACTAGTATCCCTTCAGGTTATATTGTGCCTATTCTGGAGATAACAAATGGTAGTTTAATGTTAGACTCTGGAATCATCTTGCCTAATTTCAAATCCTGTTTTTTGTTCTGTCCTCTACATTATAAAGAGAAAATTCCATAAACTATATACATATTCCTCATTCATGAACTTTTGATGATAGTCACAGTACCTACCAGCGAGGGAATAACTTATTAAATGATTTTACATGTTTCACATGCTTAAACCATTCCTAGTTAATGGTAGAGATTATGATTATTCACTAAAGAAAGGCAACATTATTATGTGTGGTATGGGAATCTCAAATAGCATCTTCAATTGGGGGGGCACACTTGGTGACGCTCAGGGGTTACTCCTCGCTATGCACTCATAAATCGCTCCTGGCTTAGGGGATCATATAGGATGCCGGGGGATTGAACCGCGGTCTATCCTGGGTCAGCCATGTGCAAGGCAAAAGCCCTACCACTGTACCATCACTCTGACCCCTAGCATCTCCTTTTTTTTTTGGGGGGGGGTTTTGGGTCACACCGGGTGGCGCTAGGAGTTACTCCTGGCTCTATGCTCAGAAATTGCTCCTGGCAGGCTCAGGGGACCATATGGGATGCCAGGATTCGAACCACCATCCTTCTGCATGTCAGGCAAATGCTCCACGCTATTTCTCCGGCCTCTAGCATCTCCATTTTTATCTTTACATAATAATCATTGCCATTTAGTGAAGGCTGAGCATATGTATCAAAGAAGCATCATAAATAATTTCAGAGGAGGATACTAGGGTCCTGAAAAGTTGATGCCTCATTTTATTAATCCAGGGGACCAAGATTTTATCATTACATGAACCACAAAACAGAAAACTTTTTACTTCTAGATGCTTTTAATTTTTTTATTCATTGAGATTATGTGGTTTAAAATACTATTAATAATTATTTCTCATACACATAATTCTAACATCACAGTTCTAAATATTTAAGGCAAGTGAGCAAAGAGAAACATCATTTTTCCAACAGACTCTTTTCTTAAAAAGGCATTAAAGCTTATAAGAATAGGAAATCTGGGGCCGGGAAGGTGGCGCTAGAGGTAAGGTGTCTACCTTGCAAGCGCTAGCGTACGACGGACCGTGGTTCAATCCCCCAGCATCCCATATGGTCCCCCCAAGCCAGGGGCGATTTCTGAGCGCATAGCCAGGAGTAACCCCTGAGCGTCAAACGGATGTGGCCCGAAAACCAAAAAAAAAAAAAATAGGAAATCTAATCAAAGCTCATACATTTCACCTTCACACTGCAAATCTATTTTCTAGGAATGGCATTATCTGGGAATTTACTTAAACTTACTTTTAAGTTCACTTTGTTTTTGTCCTGTGTTCTTCTTGGACAGAGTAGGAAGGGGCAGACTGGAGAAAAGAAGAAATTACTTTTAAAAAAATATTGTCCTAAGTGAAAAGAGACAAATTTTAGGAAAAGTATGACACCTAGTACCTAGTAAATACCTTGTAAGAAGTTAGGTAGGAGTGTCTGCTCAGGTGAATTATCTGTTAAATAACTCCCATGGAGCATACATCCTTATATATACTGAATATAGTATTTGTCCCGAGAATCATGCTAAGCACCAAGGATTCAATTTCCACTCTACACTGAGAAACAGACTAGGCCTGCCAGCTCTTGAACCAACAGAAAGGGAAAGTTTCCCTCTGAGGAAAGTACTGAGGACAGAATAAAAGGATAAAAGCCAACCTGAGCTCCTGTGAGCACAACACAGTCTTGACAACCCAGCTTTGCCACTACTACCTGGGTAGTACCTATTCTTTCACTTCTATTTCTCCACCCTAAAATGAAGGAAGAAGTAACTACTTCTCAGAGTTATTACAAAGGACAGCCAAGGTAGACAGTTGAGCATTCTCAGAGCACAGCTTGAAGCAAGTGTTCCATGTATGAAAACATGTGTGAGTTCCTACTCCATCTCTAAACAGCTTCCCCAGGAGCACTAGTGACTAGGTATCTCATTGGTTAGAAGGATAAACTCTTGGAGCAAGCAACCAGAGTCACCATACTTATTCTACCACTTACTACCTGTGTGATCATAGGCACATTACTTAACCTATCTGTGACTCAATTTCCTCATCTGTTAAATGGAGATAATAAGTAACTCCCTCATCAAAGATTTGTCAGGATTTATGTTAATTAATGTGTTTGCAGATAAACTGAAGCACATGAACATTTTCATACTATGAATAAATTTATATCCAGCTGAGCCAAACTAAAAGAGGTTAGGAACGTGCCAAGGATAAGAGCAAGGAAAGGGTTTGTGTGGAATTGATTTGGAAGCTAAGGGAGATAGGTATTTGTCTATAGTTTACATGGTCGCCTAATTTAGAATCACTTGATTGATTCTTTGGTATCAGCAGTTTTAAATGTATTTGCAACACATATAAATGCATTTACAAGCCACCCTGGCTTAGAGTTTGGTTACAATACCAAAAGAAGTTGTGAGAGCCATCTCTCTCTAGCGATTTCCTGATTTAAATAGCATAGGTAACAGATCAGCACATAGATAATATGCGCTGATAATCAGCATATGCTTACGTCTCTCTTCATTCTTCAGGTCCTAGTTAATTTAAATTTTCTCAATCTGAACGTCACAGCCTTCCAATAAAAGATGCTTTTCCCAACCACCATCCCACCCTCATCTTACTTGTAGATGACTTGTACAGCTTGTAGAGCTACAACTGACAAAGAGCTGTTGAATAAACCTCTTAAACTCTCCCAACTAGCAAATTCCAAATCAGTCATTCAAACCTAAATTCCCTACCTCTCTGTCTGGTCTCCATCATTAAGTAGTTCTATATTTTTCATTGAAGTAACATAGTTTTATAAAATTAGTTTCTGTTTACAAACATATCAATACCTATATACATTAGGCTGCTCTTAAAACCTATTTTGCGTTACTTGTTGTTACTGTATAGTTGAGACCCAAGAAAGAAGATAAGCTAGAAAGAAATTCTAAGATGCTTCATTACTTCCTCTCCCTGCCACCTCATTTCCTAACCCCCTAACCTATCTCTCTCCTTCAACTGACATTTGTAATACAGCATTTATGAGCTTAGTGTTTGATATAATCCAAAATCCCCACTCCAATCAAAATTAGGTTCAATGTGATGGTTAGACCTAATTAGAGTTAAATTCCTCTTTTATTTTGGTTTTATCTTAAGCATCTCTTCCAGAAGCCTGTAATTTCCCACAACGGCATTTGGAGAGGCCGATTGTACATCCAGTTCTGAGACAAACTGAGTTGCCTGCCATGAGCACCCTCTGCCACAAAGCATTCCCTCTGAAATTACAGTCACTTCTCTAAAATAATAATAATTTTAAAATAAAACTAATAAAAACTCTTTAAACCAGGTAGCAGAACAGTGTGCATTCCCTGAAATCCTCTCTCTACAGAGAGAGAGTGAGAGAGTGAGAGAGAGAGAGAGAGAAAATGTGTGTGTGTGTGTGTGTGTGTGTGTGTGTGTGTGTGTGTGTGTGTGTATTCCAACCTGAACCACTTTTCAGAAGTCCATGTTGAGAGGGAAGTGTGCATTGTGGAACCATCTAGGCTCCCTGGACACTGAAGAGGAAGAGGCAAATCCCAGAATTTTAGCACTTAAAAGAATTTCAAAAACCATCTAATCCAGTTCTTTGCTAACTCTTTTTAAGTGCAGATTCTTTTGTTCCAATGAAATCTTACCCTGAAGATTTATGTCAAAGCTGAAATGCTCTTATTGTCTCAGGGAGGAGAGAACTCTAGAGCCAACTCACTCCACTCATATCCTCTCCTCCCCTCCCCCCAACAGCCCTGGTGAGGAACCCCTGGGGTTCCACTAAGCATAATCTGAAAATCACCATTCTAATTCAACCTCCTTTTGCTCCTTCATTTTCATGGGAGGTGTGAGGAGGGGGATGAAGCCCAGAGACGCTCCACCACTTCGCTACCTGAAGTTACACAAGTAAAAACCAAAATGGTTCCCTTGACGTCCTTCAATGATTTCTCCATGATGACACCGTTACCCCAATGAACTACCTTTTGTTTCTCCAGACTGTGTGTATGTGTTTGTACCCATGCCCAGTGCTCCCAAGAAAACCTAACAAACCAGTCCCTGCATTCACCCTGAAGCTTGGCATCAGCAGTGTGGACACAATGTCCCAGCTGTCAGAGGTAGCTGGACACAGAGTTCAAAGAAGCCAGAGCTTCTGAATGCTCCCCTGTGACCCTCAGGACACTGCTTTTCACAGCCTCTAGCAGGTTGGCTTTTTGGTCCCTTGAAGAAAAGTTACAAAATGAGTAGTAGTAAAAAGAGGTATTTGAAAGCTAACTTCTAGGTCAGGGTCACCCCTTTTTAGCAGCACACCAAAGTGGGCAGTGAAACCTCTTCCCTACATAAGTTAAGGAGAGAAGCTGTGATGTGGCTCATTGTATCCAAAGGTGTTAGAAGTGAAATTCAATTGAGCTAGAGAGAAAGTTCAAGAGACTAGAATTTGCTTTTCATGTGGATCCAGGTCCTAAGTGTGATTCTGATCACTGCATGCCAAACATGCCAGCCCTGATGAGTGGGATGCTCCTGGCCCTCAGCACCTCCAGACCCAAGCACTGAACCACCAGCGGTGCCAAACGTTAGAGGAAGTCACCCCAAAGCCCATGAGCAGTGCTTGAGAGTAGATCCCCCAAAAGCAAAAAGAAGTGGAGTAAATTTTGTGTCTGGTGATGCCTTATAAAAAAAAAGTATAAGGACTTCAACTCGGATTTTACACCCTGTCTTCGCCTTTTATCTAATGGAAAGGAACAAGTTGGAGGAATTGCTCTAGAAGAAGATTTTGAATGAACAAGCCTTATTGAGGAAAACACTCAGATCATAAGGCTAACACCTTACTGAGCACTTCACTGGCATTGTTTCTTCAACCCTCAGCAACCCAATGGGCTGCTATTGCAGCACAGGAATAAGCTCAGTCTGGCTCTTTATTCCAGCTGATGCAACTAGCAAATGAAGCCCCTGGAATAGGACTCCCCTGCTGTATCTCTGCAAAGCCGGCATGCTTACCCACTGCCCCATCCGGCCCTTCCTGTCAGCTGCAGGGGGAAAGGGAACACGACATGCCCTGGGCTGAGGTACAGACCCAGCCAGCCCACCGGGAAAATGCAGAGACAGGCATCCCAGCTGATTCTGGAGTTGCTCCCCCAACCTTGCACAAACGAGAATTGCTAGTCCCGCAGAATTGCAGGATCCCGCAAAGCTCCCAGAGGCAAGAATTCTGAGCTTGTTTACTGAGTCCCCTGGGCTGGGGCGGGGAGAAGGGGTGAGCTGGGCACAAAAGCAGGATAAAGGTAAACTTTCTGCATGTGAAAACCATTCCCCCCCTCCACACAGCCGTGTCACACTGTATGTCACCGTCATCAAAGGGGCTGTGCGTAAACCTGAAAAACCAAACGGACCTGTCTGTAGGTGTTACTTATATCACAAGGCTACAGGTGCCTTTAGTTCCACTGTACGCTGGTGCTGGGAGCGCCTGCCTTCTCTTGCCTTCAAAGCCTCTTTGGACCTAGTCACCGCTGTCCTCACGTAAGCACCTTTTCTTTGCTCTTTTGGAGGAATTGTAAGGGGTGTCAGGGCTTAGCGGCTGCAGCTGGGCCTGGGTTTGCTAGTTCATCTTCAGCTCCAGAGGGCAGCCGCCTGCCACTTTTGTCATCATGCCTCCAGGAGCTGTTTGACTGGGATTTAACTGTTTGCCTGTGAGAAGCAGCTTTGCTTCTTCTGGGGCCCTGGAGTTTCCCCCAGCCTCCTCTTTAGCAGACCACCATCACCCACCACCTCTGCAGGGCCCTGAGGGAATCACCGGGCGGAACCCAAGGGAAATAAGAGAGAATTCATAGAGGAACCCAGTTATCAAGCTTTCCTAAAGATAATTGTCTTTGTCAAGAAAGCTGGAGTTTTACACTAAAAAATGTTCAGCTGCAAGAAAATTTGCTGTTCCCTGGTTTAACTCCTCCTTTCCCTTTGGCTGATTCATTCCTTGTACCCTCACCCAATATAAAATTTGAGAGTTGCCTTGCTGCCGTTTGGGGCATTGTTTCAGGAATTTGCACTAAATCATTGTTTTGTTTTGTTTTGTTTTTAATCCCACGTTGTTCTTTTGCACCACCTCCCAATCCAATGTTTCCCAGAAAGGCAATGGTTAGGGTTTTTCCACTGTCTCCTCATGTATTTCAAAGCATGCATGTGCATTTGCCCCCTGCTGGAGGCTCTTTGAAGTGCAAGTTCCCATCTCAAAAAAAAAAAGTTGGGGACCCACCTTTGGAAGGATGAGTTTTAGACACTGGAAGGAATGCCAGAGATCATCGAGCTCTTTCTTTTACACGTGAGGAAACTGAGACCTAAAAAGGAAATTACATTTAAGAAGATTTCATTTTCATCTAGTGAGACCGGGGAAGCCAGTGGTGCCCTGCTCAGAGAAAGTTTGTTGGTCGCACCCAGATTCTCTGCCAGAATGATTTTTGGTGAGTCAAAGTGATCTTGGCAGGAGTGTTCACATTGGACTTATCTTTTTTTTTCTCTGAAACCATCCAAGTAGCAACCTTTCAGAAACGTTGGCAGCAACTAATTTACTTTCCCCTCTGGGACAGGAATAGATAGTTCTTTCTCCGGCAGATTTCAGAAGATTTTAATAAGCTATCAGGGGATCTTGAGGATAGGGTATCTCCAACCCCCATTTTAGAAATGCAAAAAGGGGACATCAGAGAAAGTTGTGGACTTGTATATACCCTCATTTCTAGAAAATGAAAAGGAAATATTTGGGTAGGCTGGCTAGTAAGAAATGTTCCCACATTCCTAAACTTTAGGATGGCAGAGGTAGGATTGAGCCTACAATAGGTTTAGTCCCAAACCATTGAGCTCTGCACAAAAGGCCCTTATGAAGTATATGGCAGTCCTTCGGGGTGGTCTGTGCACAACTAGAAACCTTGCCCTGTTCCCCAAAAAACCAATAAGCATACTCCCTGAGCAAGGAAAAGGAAGTGGAGGAATCACTTGGCAAGGCATCAACAAACCCATTCTCACAGCTGTTATGCTCTTTCCCAGAAGAACAAACACTCAAGCACCCAAACCGAAACACTCTAATAGCCTGTGTTGAAATGTCATTGGGTTCCCTGTTTGTGTCCCTTGATCCAGAACCTCTAAGGGTGGGAAAATTTATCCAGAATCTCTAAAGGGCTGGGGACTCCATGGACAGCTAGGTGTCCCTGAGACTATAAAGTGAGGAAACTCATTTACTTCCTTCAAAGGATCCAGAGGGTGAAATGAAGGCAGCTCTTCTCTTTGTCCTGGTTTATACCTTGCACCAGCTTTTACTATTTGGATGCCACATAGACAAGTTCTAGATGCTTCATTTGGGTGAATTTTTGGTTTCATGCCCAGAGTGAAGTTGCTGATCTCAGTCAAGGTCAGGAAGGAATTTTCCTCCTCTTGTGAACTGGCCAGGGCTGGGTGGCTTGCTCCTTCTTGCCCCCCCTCCACCGCCCCCACTCCCTGAAGGCTGAGCAGAGATGCCTGGTGGCTGAAGCTATGGGCACTATGACTGCTGCCTATGACTGTGTTGGGTTCAGAAACCCTCAGGTTTGTGCCTTTGGCTTGGTGGATTCTCCCTGTGCACATTGGGTGAGTGAGGGACTCTCTGAAGGGGGAGGAAGCCCGGGGAGGCATTGGGGAACTTCAACTTCCTTCCATGCCATTGTTGTCTCCTCCCAGAAGGTACCCCAAGCTGGCCCTTCTTATGCTTGGACAAGAGTCTGCCCGATACTATAGTTGAGTGTCCCTACTGGCTAGGCAGGAGATAATGAGAGAGGGGTGATTCTAATAACTGTGGGTCGTAGGTAGGTAGAAGATCACTGAAAGAGCCTGGCTCACCCAACCAGGCAAGGAAACTCTCCCACTGAAAGCCCCCACTGAAAGCAATGGGCCGAGGAAGTAAGAAGGGAGTAGAGAAAATCAGGGGGGTTTTAGGCTGAACTTTGAACCATGTTTGGCATGGTTATATTTCATCTCACTTTGGTGACTATTTGACCACAGTATCTAATAGAATCTATCTCCATGCCTGTGTTCACAGGTTAGGTGTTGGCTTCATGGTCAGGTACCTGCAGAGAAGCATTAAATCAGAAGCCCAGGGACATAGCTCAGGGGTCTGAAGTGTATGCCTTGCCTGTACAATGCCTTGCATTTCATCCCTGGTACCACATGCTTCTTCCTCTCCTCCCCACCAAAGCACTTCTGGGTATGACTCTCGTAGTCACCAAGTACTGCGTAAGTAGTCCTGGTGGCATCTGGCCTGGACTGTCTGAATATCACCAGGAGTCTTCCTAGGAATTTTTGGAAGCTCTCCCAAGTAAAGTATGAAGCTAGGACAGATTTTAGGTCCCTGGCAGTAGTACATTCACCGAATAGATTAAATAGCAAGACTTGGAGACATCCAAAAGGCAAAATCATGACTCCCTGCCCAGTGCTCTCTCCAAGATAATAAACCAGTTAACCCCTACAAAATAAAAAGTCTGGCTAGAGCAGCAGCCTGGGACACTGTTTTCATGGCCTCAGTTTGTCCTGCTGATTGCCAGCCACACCCAGCAGTGTTCAGAGGTTACTCCTGGTATGTGCTCCGAAATCACTCCTAGCAGGCTCATGGGACCATATGGGGTAATAGAGATTAAACCTAGGGTCAGCTGCATGCAAAACAAACTTCTTACCTTCTGTCCTATCACCCCAGTCCCTTAGCTTTACACTCTTTTCCTTTGCAGCCTCACAAAACATAGGAATGTCTAAGATGGTTGGTTTTGTTAGTTTTGCTTTTGACCCCTAATAACCAATTCTTCCCCCTGGGGAATCATGTCTCCTTCTTTTTGGAGAAAGTAATTTCTAACTTCAGGTTGGGGAATCCACATCACTGGGCTGAATTGTCCCCAGGGAAAGGACCCCCAAACAACTGTTGCCTCCCACCTCCTTGGTTCCACCCACATTAAAGAGAGCATAAGAGCTAAATTGTTCAATTATTGCAAAAACCTAGAGATCTTACAGAGGTAGAGCTGTTGAACACAAAGCCACTCTTATACAGAACTTCCACGCAAATGTGTGCTGCTTGCTAACTGTCCTGGTCTTTTGTGGGGAGAACAGAGTTAATCACACCCCTGCGACCACAAGAGCAAAAGAAAGAAAAGGAAAACAAAATCTTTTCCTGCTTTTGTCAAAGACATTTTCTCCAAAAAGCTTGAAATAATTAGTGAAGAAAAATAGCCCGTTGTACAAACTGAGAGAGAGCCCTTAAAGAAAGCTTACTAGATATAATTTGCCTAGGAGGAATTACCAAAGGGAATCAGATACATGCTGTGCTCAGTCCAACAGACTTGACAGTAAGTGAGTGGGCTGGGGTAAGAAAGAAGAAGGGAAAGATGCCTTAAAGAAGGAAAAGACCTACTTGAACAAAAGGATTGCTGATTTTTATGTAATCCCATCTATCTACCCAGTGACTTTGAGTAGCTCTTTGCCAGGCATCTTTGTGGTTATACCTACCATGAGATTTTGTGATTGTGGTTGTTGTTGTTGCTGCTGCTGCTGTTGTTATTGTTGTTTTGGGATCATACCAAGGGTTACTCCTGGCTCTACATGCAGGGATCACTCCTAAAAGTGCTCAGAGTTCTATATAGGATGCCAGGGATCAATCCCATGCCAGCAGTGTGCCAGGGAATTGCCTTACCCACAAAACTATCTCTCCAATCCCTGCTGTGGGATTGTTAAAGGGAGGGTTCTTATGGGTGATTGTTCTCTGTCTGCTTCTATTTAGAATCCACTCCAAAACCACTGATGGTTAAGTCAGAAGTTGGCTACCCTCTCCCCACAGCCCCTGAGCAGTGGGCTCAGAGCTGTATGGGGTGGGGAAAGCCCTCATGTAGAAGAACTTTCAGAGGTTAAGGCCAGAAAGCTTAAAGGACTTGGTCTCCAGGAACCCATACCTCCCTCCTAACCTCCCAGGCTCTCCCTCCTCTGCTTGCCTCCCACTCAGGATATAAAACTAGCCAATCCATGGGAAAATCTGAGCCCAAACCCAGGCAGCCTTGACCTCTGTTTGATATGGCTCTTGGAAGGAGATGCGGGGGCATGATAGGGCACTGGATGTTTTAACCCTCACTGGGCATCAGATAGCAGGCTCTCTGGAACAGTTCCGATATACAAAATTTAAACTCAGTTAATTCTCTATGTAGTGAGTGTGGTTTTGTGTATTATTGGGATAGGGTAGACTTGAACTATGATCACAGGTGCTCAGAGGATACTCCTGGTTCTGTGCTTAGGGTTCGCTCCTGGCAGGACTCAGAGGATCAAACGGGGTGCCGGAATCAAATCAGGGTCAGTCATGTGCAAGGTAATATGTGTTGTACTATCTCTCAACCCCATTTATACTTTTTTTTATAGTGATGACATGGTAAATTTGCAAATAATCAAGAGTTGGTCTTTGCTTTTGTGACTTTGTAATCCTCACTCCTCACAATAGTAAAATGGTATTTGATAATAAGTGTACCTGGGCTTGTCTATGGAGAGGGATATCATGAATGTGTCTAGAAAAGGAAAGGGAGAGGTCAAAAGTTGGAAGAACTTTTATGAAAATGCAGCAAAGCCATTCTTTGGGCTGTGCCACCATGTGCAAACTATGCCAATATCACAGGCGTAGGCTTCTCGACTGTAAAAGAACAGAATGAGAAGAAAGATAACTTTAGCATATGTGCTGCTCCTTCATTCATAACAGACAAGGTAAATATGGTCAAATGTAGGCAAACTATTCCCTAAAATACCAAAATAAGAGTATTTTCAAGAGTATAAAATCAAAAGGCGACTTCAAAGATGTTATGTGGGACCTTACATAACCATTTTTAGGGGCCGGGAAGGTGGCGCTGGAGATAAGGTGTCTGCCTTGTAAGTGCTACCAAGGAACGGACCGCGGTTCGATCCCCCGGCGTCCCATATGGTCCCCCCAAGCCAGGGGCGATTTCTGAGCACATAGCCAGGAGTAACCCCTGAGCGTCAAACGGGTGTGGCCCAAAAACCAAAAAAAAAAAAAAAAAAAAAAAAAAAAAAGTAACATTTTAAAAAGTCAGATCTTTGTAAACTGCAGGTTGTTCAAAAATAGATTATGGGCTAGATTGGGCCTGTGGGTTGTTTGCTAACTGATTCGGGTGACACATGGATGAATAACTTTTATTTAACTTCTTGGGCCTTTATTTTCATGCATGTTAAAAGAGCACCGCCCTATGGTGATCATATAACTTTTTTCCTTCTCAATCAATGTAGTTAAGACAAAAAGGAAGTTGGCGTTTTGTATCTTAGTATATAATGTCAATTATCATGGCTGTGGGCCAATGGCTGGTTTGAGAAACATTAGTCTAGATGATGGATAAGCTCCTGGCCATTTTAAAATTCCTCCTGCTCAATATTCCAATGCCTCTCATGTAGTCTTTCACCCTTACAGACGGCATGATCTTGAACTGCTCCATTTCTTTTGCAAAAGGAGGGTAATACCACCTCTTTCTGGTTCCTCCCTATCTCCTGCAGGCTCATTCAGCACGCATTCATGATTTAAAAAAAAAAAAAAAACAGAACCACCTCTCAACAAGATGGGAATTGAAGTAACTTTCCTCAATATAGTCAAAAGCATTTACGACAAGCCCCTGGTAGCATTATACTCAATGAGGAAAAATTAAAAGCCTTTTCTCTAAGATCTGGCACAAGACAAGGTTGCCCACTTTCGTTGCTTCTCCTCAAGATTCATTGTTGCGATCACTAGTCAAGACAGTTTTCAAATCCCCTGAGCATGAATCCTTTATTTTTCTAAGTTTTGAGGAGAAGGGAATCAGCAAAGAGGCAATGTGAAAGATGAGGCTAGCCTGAGCAAGAGTAAAGGCATGTGGACATAATGGTCCCTGGATCCTTTTCCTCTGTCCCATTTCCTAGATGCCTACTCTTAGCATCCTGCTTGGCCAGTGTGTCTAAGGTATAGAGCACTACCATCAAGAGCCTTGGGCTTTTAGAGAGAAAACCTTGCCAACTAGTTGATTTGAAGCACATTCCCCAGAATTCATCTTTCGTCTATTGGCCAGAGCCACTTCCAGCATAGGTCCTGAAGTAGTTATTCTAAGGGGATCAGATAGAATAGGTGAATATAAACAAGTATCCCATGTCACCCAAGGAAGCTGCTTATTCCAATTGTCACAGGCCCTCACCCTTGATCTAAAACCCCAGGGCTTTATGTGCTGTAGAATTCAGAATTCTTCAAGTATTTGGAAGGCTCTGCATACTGGAGGAAGGTGTACACGTTATAAAATAGAAAATAACCGCCTCAAGGAACTGCTCACTGCCACTGCAACAACACATTTCTGCAGTGTGTCATCTGAATAGGCTCAAGTAGAATAAATAAGACTAGAATAACAATTAAAAATTATATGCAGATACAGTTTTATATAGGTAAATGTGTCTATGAGATATATATATATATAACTTGTAGTATATATAATATCAGAACATTCATTTGAGACTGTTATTTACTGGGAAATAGATCCCAAAGCACATACTTTTAGATGGAAAGTTTTCCTTCCACAGGTATATTCCCTTGTAATAAGCAATTCCTGCTGGGAATTCATTCAGCAACTTTTCGTTCAAAATTGTAAATTAGGGGTCAGAGAGATAGCACTGCAGTAGGGCGTTTAATGCCTTGCAAGCGGCCAACCCAGGACCAATGGTGGTTCAAATCCCGGCATCCCAGATATGGTCCCCCATACCTGCCAAGAGCGATTTCTGAGCAGAGAGCAAGAGTAGCCCCTGAGTGCCACAAGGTGTGGCCCCCCCCCAAAAAAAATTGTAAATCAGAGGGCATATATGAGCAAACTGGAAAAGGAAAGGAAAAGCCACTATAACAGAAAGTGTTTCACCTCCCAATCCTAGCATTGTCCCTAGAGCCCCCTGCCTCATCTCTGTCATCTATCCAATGGGGAGAAACACAGGCTGTGGCAGAATTTCTCCACCCACCCAGTGAAAGCACCTGCACAGGTTCCTAGTTCCTCGGAGCTATTTGCTAAGTGCTTTCCTGTGAGGAGAGGAGACTGGGATCTTGTCCATCTCCTTACAACTTTTCCCTTCATTCCAGGGCGATGTTGGATTCCGTGACACACAGCACCTTTCTGCCCAACCCATCCTTCTGTGACCCCCTGATGTCGTGGACAGATCTGTTCAGCAATGAAGAGTATTATCCCACCTTTGAACATCAGACAGGTGAGCTGGGCTGGGGCAAGTGGGTTGGTGGTCTCAGATAGTGACAGGCCATGCTGGGGACCTGAAAACACCTCTCTCTCCAGTGTTCAGAACTGAGATCCAGGAGAAGTGAGGAGCTTCTGCAGAGAATAGAGCTTATGCAGAGTCCTTTCCCATATCCTCTGCCCAGTCTATAAGCTTAGCAGACCTTTCTGAGGCTTATTATGTTAACAGAGGAAACAGACTGATGTCAGTCTTTGGGGATTATTATATTGGAACTGTTAGTGGAGAGACAGTCCTGAACATGAATCCTGTGATGCATATTCATCATGGTTGTCTCACCTTGGCGAGATCTTTGCTGTGCACCACTCACCAGCTCAGTGAGCACTGACCTGTCCCCATTATTCAGAGAACTGCTCCCAGCATGTTGCTCAGGAAGTTTTCCTAGTGATGCTTGGGGGGAGGGGGGGGGGAAATCATCATCTATCTACCAAGATAGAACTCAGGGCTTCAAAATGCAAAGCAGAGGGCCTGGAGAGATAGCACACCGGCGTTTGCCTTGCAAGCAGCCGATCCAGCACCAAAGGTGGTTGGTTCGAATCCCGGTGTCCCATATGGTCCCCCGTGCCTGCCAGGAGCTATTTCTGAGCAGACAGCTAGGAGTAACCCCTGAGCACCGCTGGGTGTGGCCCAAAAACCAAAAAAAAAAAAAAAAAAGGCAAAGCATTGAGTGACTTGCCTAAGATCTCACAGTTAGTTACCTGGACTTCCTCATCCTCTTAAGTATCTACAAGGTAATTTTATAGGAGATGTTGCTACTATGGATGACATGAATGCTATTTATATACTATCAGTATTGATGTAGATGAAGTCCTCTGAGCTTCTGTTGTGATCCACTGTAGGCAGCCCAACTGTTAATTGCTATAGGTGGCACAAGACAAGTGGTCGATATCTCCGTGTCATTCATCCCACCCTCCTCTTTCTGCTCTGCCTGAGCAGGAAGCATGGGGCCCCATGTAAATCCCATGCCAGAGAGAGGCCAGTTGAGCTTTGCCCCAGAAACACTCTGAGCGCCTGTCCCCAGGAGCTTGGGTGAGTGCACATCACAGGCTGGCCAGCTACAGCTGGCTAGCAGGTGCACAGCCTGAGGCCAGGACGCAAGTGCTAATCTAGCCTTCAGTCCTCCCCCAGCCTTAACTCTGTGCATTCCAGCCTGGCTCTGAGAGATGAAACCTCTAAGGATACTCCGAAGTGTCTACCCTAGGGAGTCACTGACTCCCGGGCCAGAGGTCAGGGATGTACAGATCTAGTCTAGAGATGTCAAGCAAACTAATTCCACCCTGGGCCTCCTCCAAACTGACACCTGCACCTCCATCCCCCTTTAACTCCTGCTGAAAGGCCTCAGGGTCTGAGTCACAAAGTTACAGATCACGATTACCCTTTAGGCTGAAAAGGCACTAACCTTTTCAGAAAGACAGAAAAAAACATACACCTTTGTCTCTCCTGGGAGAGAATTTTTCAAGGAGGAGAATGGAGGTTTGTGTGGGTCCTGGGACTCTGTCCATGTGACCCATAGTGCTGGGCCTTAATTCAGAACCTTTCCTCCTGACATGCATAAGCACCCTGGCCACCCTGGGAGCGCCCTCTTCTGGAATCTTCTGCCATCTGAGTTGGCCTCCCCAACCTGCCCTGTACAATGACTCTGGCATTAAAGGAGTCTCTAGATCTCAAATTAGAGCCACCTGTCCCCCATGGCCAACTGATACTCTGTACCTCTGTGTTCATCTCTATAAACTGGATCTGGGGCTGATGGCATTTCCCCCTGGAAAGCTCTGAGGAAAGAGTTCACATCAAACACACACAAACACATGTTTGTGTTTTATCACGAAGGGTTCTTGTTAGCATATTAAAAGTTCTGGACATGGATGCTAGGAATGATTGATAGCAGTGTTAATGGCTGGAAGCCCATAAACTCCATAAGGAAAAGATATTAAAGTGGTCTATTTTACGTGACATATATTTTACTACCATAAAAAAAGAAAAATTGACTGAAATAATTTCAAACAAGATGGCCATCTTTGATACATACAGCTTTCTCTTGCCAGTTGGTTCTTATTTTCCAATGGTGGAATGAAGGTTGAACCTGGTCATAGTAAAGCTTCTTTCCAGAAGCTTCTCTAAAGCCTGCACCAGAAACACTACAAATGTAGCTTTATTCCTCCACCACCCACTGAAGGAATATAAGTCCCACATAGGTATGAGGCTGATAAAAATTCTACTTCCTCAAGAGAGGTGATGATATTCTATTTTCTATGGAACAGTTAGACTGCAGTCTTTTCATCTAGCCTTCTGGATTTCACAAGGAGCCAAGGATCTCTGAGCTCTTACAGGTACTAGTTGTGTATAAAGGAACAGTTCACACAAGTGCCTGTCTTGGAAAGTCCCAGGCAGCTGAGTGAGCCTGCTAGGCCTGGCCTCCTCCAGCCCCACCAGTGGAATTAATGCCCAGTAATGCCTCCTACCCTTTCCTTCCTAGGAGATGCCACAAGGCCCAGTGCTGGAGGGTTTTCCTTGTGGTTTCTTCCTGACTGTAACATTGTCTAATTAGATGGGAGGGTAGATTAGTGCTACAAAGGTATCCCCAACTCCAGGATTCCCCTTATACCATTCTATGGTGGGGAAAAAGAGATGTACAAATCTCCATGTGCCCCTTTTTGATTCAGGACTTTTGAGAGCACAAAAAGTAAAGGGGATGGAAGAGGATGGAAGGCATGCTGCACCAGGGTGTCCCATGGGGAAACGGGGAAATGACCTGGCTGGACCTGTGCAACAGGGGTTTCTCATAGCTGGGCTAAACTGTTCTCTGTGGCAAGACTTCTCTTTGGTTGCACTCAGTGTGAAGTTACCATTTTCAAGGCCATTGGCTCACCCTGATCTTCCATGGGCCTCCTTTTAAAACAAAGAAGGGTTGGGCCAGAGATCATACAATGGGTAAGGTGCTGGTCTTGCACACTCCTGACCCAAATTTGACCTCTGAGCTCCACCAGGAATAATTGTTGAGCAAAATCAATGGTCATACACACAAACACACACACACACACACACACACACACAAACACACATACCCCATAATAAATAAATTAATAATTTTTCAATACTGGAAAATTCTATTCAAGCATGAAAGGGGTGACAACATTTATTTCACAGTAATTAGATAAATTTGAAAGATTATTTCTCCTATCAAGTTTTAGTAGTCAAGAATCTGAGGAGTCTTGAGACATTTTGGCCTCACCCCTGATTTCTGAAAGTCTCTTCTGAGCCTCTCCAGGCCCACATACACCAATCCTGATTGCCAGCCTGTGGCTTCAGGGATGGCTTCAGGGATGGAATGAAATTTCACAGCACAGTTTTCTAGGTTGGCAGTTCAGAGGATTCAGGGAGGTTTCTGTGGAACCTTCAGTGACAACTAAAAGGATCCAGATACCAGCTGACCCTCTCTTCCTCTCTATCCCAATCAAGACCCCCATATCTCACTCAGAGAGAATGTAGCATACAACGTTCACTAAGGGTGCGCTCAGTGGTGCAAGAGATGACTGAAGTCACTCTTGGCTCTGACCATATGATCTCAAAAGGAGTTGCCACCTGACCATGTCCATTTGCTCTGGAGGGGCTAGGACCTCAAGGCTTTGTGTTGAGGATGATATGATCACCCGCAGAGAAGATTACATGGAAGCCATCACAGCCCAAGGTTTTAGCAAATATATTAGCAGTCCTTACACAGTGGGGGTTTGGCTGAAGAAAGGTCTTTCTGTGGCTGGAGAGAGATACCCCTGTGCTGCCAGTGTGACCCATAATCTAGCCCTCACTGACCAAAAAAAAAAAAAAAAAAAAAAAGCTTTATAGATAAAATGAAAGGGGTGGAGTAATAGTATAATGGGTAAAGCAGTTGCCTTGCAACTAGACTCAACTTCAATTTCTGACATCCCATATGATCCTTCAGGATGAATTCCTGAATGCAGAACCAGGAATAAGCCCTGAGCATTGCCAGGTGTGGTCCAAAAACTATAATAAGAGTAATAATTTTAAAATAAATTTTTAAAATGCAAGACCCACTTATGTTGAACATTAACCTAAAGATCTGAGAGAAAGGCATTTGGGTTTCACAGTATGTGGGTTTCACAGGAGCAAGCAAGAGTCATGTAATAGATATTGAAATTGGAGAACAGATACAAGAGGGGCTGCCTTCAACTTTATAAATTAAAAAAAATAAAAGCAAAATCAAGAAGCCAGAGTAATAACACAGTAGGTAGGGTATTTGTCTTGCACACAGTCAATCCAAGTTTGATTTCTGGAATCCCATATGTTCCCCTGAGCCTGCCAGGAGTAATTTCTGAGCCCAAAGCCAGGAGTGACCCCTGAGCACTGTTGGGTATGACTCAAAACCAAAATAATAAAAATAAAAAAAACTAAGAGAAAGCCAGAGCTATGATACATTCCAGAAGCATTAGCAAGAAGGGACTCCAACCATAACTATTCTCAGCTTCTTCTGCACATGGTTGAGCCTTCTGGGTAATTGTGGCCCTAGTACCATGCTCTCTGCCCCATTCTAACTTTGCTCAGCAGTGGCCACAGTCTCTGCCACAGCTCTTTGCCATGGACCTGAAGCCTTCACCTGCACCCAGTTTCTTTCTTTTTCTTATATAAAATTATAAGCTATTTATTGGAAGTTCATTAACTTTTATTCTTTCATTAATTTTCCATGTTCTTTTTTTTTCCTTTATTTAAACATCTTGATTACATATATGATTGTGATTAGGTTTCAATCATGTAAAGAACACCCCCTTCACCAGTGCAACATTCCCACCACCAATGTCCCAAATCTCCCTCCATCCCACCCCACCCCCACCTGTACCACTTCCAGGTCTGTGAGTTGGCTTTTTTTCCCCACATCTCATGGGCTATGTCATTGTATAGGCAACAAACAAAAGCAAGAAGGGTATTGGAATGAGGGTGGGCAGATCCTGAGAGGAAGTCTGGAAGCCATTTGTCATTTCAGGTTTTCTCTCATAAAATCCTTCCTTTCAGTAAAAACCACAATGAATAGATTCCCGTGCCACCCAGGCCATGCACCCACTCTTTTCAGGGTGGCCCCAGGCAAGACACTTTCCCAACTCCCGATGCTAATAAATCACACTAATTATGGTTTGAAACTGTGGCTGTGGAACTCGGCCACCTCTGCTCCAGACTGTCTGCCTCCCCTGGCCAAGCCCTGGGCCGACTTTGTTGTGATTATTCCCTCAACTAGACTGAGGCCCCGGTGGGGAAGACCTCATTTCCGGAGAACTAATGGAATCTCCACAAAGACTCACTGACTGCAGGTGAATTTTAGTAGAAGTGTATTGCTGCCAATCACTCAATGAAGCTCTTGACCTGCTTCAAGTCTTGTCCTTTTCTCAGCCAACTTCTGAGAGGTCAATTATAATATTATTCCTGCTTTAGAGATGAAGGAAGAGATTCAGAGAGGTTAGAGGATTGTGTTGGAATTGCACAGCTAATAGGATAAAGTGTGTGGGTTTTCAATCAGAGAGGGCCGATTCTACCATCCAAGACCCATATTCCACGCAATGCTGCCACTCTCCTTGGGAAGCGATTGACAGAACTCCAGAATGGAAGATGGGAACAAGATGCACACTAGGTCTCTATAGCAGCTGGTTCATCTGGCTTCACAGACTTGCTCTCTACTCCCTGACCAGCACTGGGAAAAAATCAAGTTCTCCAATCCAAAATTCTCAATTTAAGCTTTCAATATTTACAAGTCTGCTGTATGTCCATTTTGTTGCAATTTAGCAAAGTTCCAAGTTCTCCACTCCCAAATTCTTGCATCAACTATGATTCCAATAAAATGAACTCTATTGGCTCCATAGGGATTTTTTTTGTTGGGTTTTTTTGGGGTGGGGGAGGGTTGGTTTTTGTTTTTTAGTTTTGGGGTCATATCTGGCAATGCTCAGGGATTACATTATGCCTGGCTTTAAGCTCAAGAATTACTTTTGGGGCTGGAGAGAAAGCATGAAGGTAGAGTGTTTGCCTTGCATGAAGAAGGATGGTGGTCCAAATCCCATCATCCCATATGGTCCCCGAGCTTTCCATGAGCAATTTCTGAGCATAGACCTAGAAGTAACCCCTGAGCACTGCCTGGTATAAATCAAAAAAAAAAAAAAAAAAAAGAATTACTCCTAGAGGATTAGGAGCCCATATGGGAGACCAGGGATTGAACCCAGGTTGGTAACATGCAAGGCAATTGTCCTACATGCTGTATTATTTCTCTTATTCTTAGAAATTCCCAGAATTTCTTTAAGAAGATCATGGAGGCAACCACTTGCCAAAGATAACAAGAGACTTGCTTAGAAATGTGGTTTTTTGGGGCCGGGTAGGTGGCGCTGGAGGTAAGGTGTCTGCCTTGCAAGCGCTAGCCAAGGAAGGACCGCGGTTCGATCCCCCGGCGTCCCATATGGTCCCCCCAAGCCAGGGGCGATTTCTGAGCACATAGCCAGGAGTAACCCCTGAGTGTCAAACGGGTGTGGCCCAAAAACCAAAAAAAAAAAAAGTGTTGTTTTTTTTTTTCCTAAGAGTATACTGTGTAACACTGTTTTTAGCAAAGTATGGAGGTGTGGGGTTAATGACCCACATTCTGGCACTTCCATTGAAGATTTACAGGCTTGATCATATAACTCCTAGCATCCTTTATCATTCTAGGGATTCAGCCTTCATTGCACCTCAATGCACTGCAATGCACCCAAGTTCAGAAGATTGGGTGTAGAGTATATCCTGATTATCAGTTTTCGGGTCACATAAACTCCCCATATTTTTTTTTGTTTTGGGAGGCCATATCTGGTGGTACTCAGGGGAATATGCAATACTGTAGCTCAAATCTGGGATTCCCTATGCAAGTCATGTGCTCCAGACCTTTGAACCATCTTACCAGCTCTGTTTCCAAGTTACGAATGTCGTTGAACAAGACATGCTACAATGCAAGGATTATTTAGCATTATTTACAGATTGAATGTCTTCGTTTTGCCAAAGCTCTATGCATTCAAATCTACCAAATAACTTGCTAGATTTGATTGGTCTGGGGTATCCTTTAAACAGTTAATACATTGGGGTGGGAGAAAATCTAGAGCTCAGGGTGCATGTTAGTCCAGGTTCAACCCAGATATAATCCTAGCACTATATAATACTCTTTTCATCACTGGGTGCAGCCTAGAGGCCTCAGCACTACCAGGATGACCTGAATAGTTCAGGTACAACAGGGTGGTAGCAAAACCACATCTACTAGCCATTGCATTGAATTATCAGCCCAGTTGGCTGAGAAAAAACTAATCCTACCTCCAGGCTTCTGAACACTACTTGCAGCACCTCACTTAACTAAAAATTATATATATTGCCAGTCCTTTAAAAGCATGAGAATGGGGCCAGAGTAGTAGGGCATTTATTTATCTTGCACAGAGCCACCCAGGTTTGAACCCAGCACCTCATATGCTCCCCTGAGTCTATCTGGAGTAATCCCTGAGCACAGAACAAGGAGTAAGCCCTGAGCACTGCAAGGTGTGACCCCCAAAATAAACAAAAGCATAGTGAGAATTCACCTTACAATTGGGGTAAGCAACCCTTATGACCATTTTCCACCTTCCTAAATGGCATGGAACTATTCCAATGTCCTTACTCTGGCTGAACAGCAGAACCTGGGGTATGTGAGCTCACTAGCCTAACTCTAAAAGCTTTCCAGTCTTCTGACTTTAGATTCATCCCCAGTGATAGTGTAGCCAATCTTGAGAGAATGCCTCCAAAACTGCTGAAAATTCCCCCAAATTCCTCAGTTCTCCTGAGATAGCTGCTTCCTTACAAGTATCCTGACCTACTTCCCACTTCAAAGGCCCTGGCTAAACCTGCTGCTTAACAGTGGCCTGTGGACATTTGTATGCAGCCTCCTGATCCAGCACACAGCTGTCTGATCCCATCTGGGAAATGCAGGCACAAGGGCCTTATTTCTGATGAAGATTTTCACACCAAGAAATTCACAGAAAAGATCCTCTATACTTCCAGGCAACACAGCCTGCTCTCCTGAGGGATGAGTCTATCTTTCTTTTTCCTGATCCCTGTCTTCTGGGAAGCAAAGGATGCATATTTCTGGCTCTCATCAGGGCTTCAGATACCTTAGGCATCAGTCTTTTCATCCTTTTCTGCCTTTTCAAATATATAATATGTATAATGCGTGCACATAAAGTATCTAAACAGTTATGTATATTTAAACCTGCTATATAATGACATATATATAAACATATAGCACAGACAATTATTTATATTGTGTCTATGTTAGAATCTTTGGAGGAGGGGACAAATCTGACTGTGCTCAGGGCTAACTCCTTCCTGGTTCTGTATTCAGAGATCACTCCTGGTAGGGTTCGGGGGAAGGTATAAGATGCCAAGTTTGAGCCCCAGGTGGCCATATGCAAGACAAGTGCTGTACCCACCATTATATTGCTCCAGCCCCATAGAGATTAAGATTTTTTTAATGTCTTCATCCAAAATTACTTTAGTTTTGAAATGTGTGTCCAACTTTATCTTTTCAAACAATAGTGAAACAGGATCCAACAGTAGATCTCCATATTCAAATTTTTAAAAAAGTAGGTTTGGGAGTTGGGACCCAACCACTTATTGATTGGCCCTGGGTCCTATCAGAGGTTATGGGCCTTCTCAAAACCTCAGTTTTCTCACCTGTAAAAGAGAGACAAGAATCCTGGAATTTGCTGACCCCATTATGGACTCACCTGGCTCTGGGGGAGCAAGGCAGACCCCATCAGGTTGGAGTGCCAGGTCTGGAGTGAGAGGGAAGGGGGGACATGAATTCTCTTGATGCAGACTCTGCCAGAAGGGAAACATGAGCAGTGGAGTGGGAGTAGGCCTGGCCTTAAGAACAAGCAGGTGATAGAAGGCAAAGGGGCACCCCGTTTGGAGTTCCTGGAGACAGGGCTGGTAGAACAATAGGGAAAGGGCCAGGGAAGACTCGGCCTACATAAGATGACAGAAAACACCCCCTGGACATGGCCTCTCCTGGCCTTTCAGGTCCCTGGGAACAACCATTTCTCCCTCCAGCCCCAGGGGGCTGTGGCAGGACTTTCCTGGTGAGGAGAGCTGTGCTTGGCTAAGGCACTGCAAGAGCACACAAAGCCTGCTCTGTAGGAGAGCTTCAAAGGGGAGGGCTTCGGAGAAGGAGGGCAAAGCCAGCAACACCTTTCAGTGTCGGGACCCACCCCCTGCCAGGCACTTCTCTGAATCCTCTAGGCCCTCCTGGCTTCCAGAAATAACACAGCTCAGCTTCAAGTGCCAAAGAAAACAATGAGGGAGTGGAAGGGGGTATGAGGAGAAAGGAGATTTGGAGACTTTCTGTGAAGAAGAAACAAACTGTGTCCTCCAGCAGCTCACGCTGATAGTCATCTCCAGAGCAACATGATGCAGGGCCAGAGGTGGAAGAATTTCAAGGCTCATAAACATCTGCTCTTAGAATTCCAAGAAAGGCGGAGCACTCCACCCCTCCTTGTGATCAGAAACCTATAGATGAAAAAAAGCACAGGGGCCTTCAGGAATGGGGGTCTATTTACCCAGGAGATACTGCTTGCCATGAAGCATACCCAGGGCCTCAGCTAGCAGTCATGGAGAAGGGCAAGCCTTGGGCCCCACTACTCTCTTCTGTTTTATCATCTACAATGTGACCCTCATCTGTTCTGAAAGAATATTGACTTTTGGGGCCGGAGCGGTGGCTCAAGCAGTAAGGCATATGCCTTGCATGCACTAACCTAAGACAAACCATGGTTTGATCCCCCAGCGTCCCATATGGTCCCCCAAGCCAGGAGCGATTTCTGAGCGCATAGCCAGGAGTAACCCCTGAGCATCACAGGGTGTGCCCCCCCCCAAAACAGAATATTGACTTTTATTCATCCTCATACCTGATTAAGTGATTATTTAGGTTGGATTAAAACAATTCAGTTTAGGGGCCGGAGAGAGAGCACAGCAGTAGGGTATTTACCTTGCATGCAGTCAACCCAGGAGGGACCCAGTTCCATTCCTGGCATTCCATATGGTCCCCCAACCTGCCAGGGGGGATTTCTGAGTGCAAAGCCAGGAGTACCCTCTGAGTGCCACTAGGTGTGACCCCAAAACCAATAAATAAATAAAGTAAAAAAAATTAGTTTAGGATCTAGCCGCCCTGCCAATCCACACACTTCATGGTGAATAAAGAGAGTTCTAAATTTACCTGAGTTTTAGGGGGAACTTCAGTCATCTCTGTGATGAAGTAACCAGGCCAGGCCTATATTTGAACTGTTGGAATGATGGGTTCATAAGATGACATGGATAATACACGTCCACAGCTAGGTTGACATTTGGGAGTACCTAGGGGGCAGAAACATGGAGCTGGGTAGAAACTTCATGTCTTGTCTACTTAAAAGGATCTCAACTTCTTTGAGCATAGTGGTAGAAAATGTGTCATTTAGAGGATGGGACAATAGTCTAGGAAATAGGATCCTTGCTTTGCATACAACCTACTGAGGTTTGATCTCTGGAATCAGGAAATCTATGATTCCCTGAGCCCCAGCAGGAATGATCCCTGCGTACAGAGCCAGGAGTAAGCTCTGAGCATTGCCAGGTGTGGCATGAAAACAAAAAGAGAAAAGAAAAGAAAATGAATCATTTGAAAATTGGCCTTTGCTGGGAGTCTCAGTTGAGAGTGGTCATTTCTGTCAAACACATAGCCCTGACCAGCCACCAATGCCCTGTTCTGCTCCCTGCTATTCTTTCCAGACTTCTGGCTATCTCTAGTTCTCTCACTGCCTCTGTTTCTTCTTTTCTCTGTGCCAAAGTTCTGAGGACTGGGGTGATGCAACAGAAAAAATAAGAGCTCAAATTTAGACTGAAGTTTAAAATTCTGTCCCCCACCCCCACCCAAAAAAAATAGGCATTTCCCTGTCCATCACACCCTGGCTGTGGGATTCTGCACAAGTCTTCTTTATACCTTTATGTTTCTCATATGTGACTTCCTGGGGGACAGAGATCCGATATCTTAGACACTGAGAACACTTAGCACAGAATGTATGGTTTCAAACATAGCATGTTGTCTAATAATGTTAATAATAATATTAAAATCTTCTGGGTTGCTCTCAGCACTAATATATCAATAGTTCCATGTAAGCCATAGAACAATACTCGAATCAATCATAAATTCCATTTTTCTGAAGACCAAAGAGAAGTTCATTGATGAATGTGTGCAAGGCAGTTGCAGAAGTTATTTATATAGAATTGACCAAACCCCCTGTACTTTGTCTCTTGGTGCCCTGTGCTTGTCCCTCTTCCTGTTTCTCCCAGTAAGAATAAGGCTGCTGAGCACCAAGTCTGTGCCTCTGGGGCAGGCTCCAGGAAGTCACCCACATCTCTTGAATGATATCTTGGGGCTGGAGAGATAGTACAGTGGGTTCTTGCTTGCATGCAACTGTCCCAGGTTCTATCCCCAGCACCACTTTTAAACCTCAGAGCCCTGGTGTGTTTTCTGAGCAAAGAGTAAACCCTGAACACAGTCAGGTATGGCCAAAAAAAAGAAAGAAAGAAAAAGAAAAAAAAAAGAAAAAAAATCAAAGGTATCCAGTTTCAAGAAGCAAGTTCTCCATCACTACCCAAAACCTAACCGAACACTCACTGCAACTCCCTCCTTCCCTGCTGCAGTGATCTAGCTCTGCTGGAAGCTGGACAATGTCTCACAGGATGGCCAGAAGCCAGTGTTGACATTGCTGGCCTGCTGGCAGAAAAGTAGAAGGCGACCAATAGAGTTCAATGAAATTTAATAACTTAATCATAGTATTTCATAACTGCAATTGATTCATCATTTTATACACACCACACAGCCTACAAAACCCAAACCAAACTCCATACCAGTCCTGGAGTGGGAGCTATGAGGCCCTTTATACAGATAAGGCAACTGAAAAGAATTTGACCCGGCTGTCAAGCACCCAATCCTATCTGTGTCTTTGATATATTGTCTTATCTATAGCCAAACAACTGAAGGCTTTTTTATTCTCTCTCCACTACTTCCCCTCTAGCTTATTTTTCTTTTCTGTTTTGCTTGTGAAGTCTTCCGAGGAATAGGTGGGAGATGGGGCAGGGTGGTAGAAGGTTCAGTGCTCAGACGCAGAAATGCGGCATTTCTTGGGCCCAGTGGTGCCAGGGGAGTGGCCGGAACTAGAATCCAGATCCTTAAGCTCCACAGCGATCCCTGAGCCACCTCCCAAGCCCCTGGCTACTGCTTTCTAAGTGCCAGATCACGGCCTGAGCACTCCCAAGCCATGACTGGGTTTTCTCCCCTGTCCTTCCTTCTCCTACCCCCAAATCCAGCCCATCATCCAGCGCCCTTTGGTTTTGGCTGCGGAACAGAGGCGGCCTGGACCCCTGCAGAGCAGTCCGCGGTGGAGGCCCTTTGCACCCCCCAGACCAGGGATGAGGATGTGGACGTGACCAGGGCCTCCTTCTGGGGGCCCTCCTCCCTCACTTCTCTCCCCCCTGCTGCAGCCTGTGACCCCTACTGGACATCAGTGCACCCCGAGTACTGGACTAAACACCATGTCTGGGAGTGGCTCCAGTTCTGCTGCGACCAGTACAAGCTGGATGCCAATTGCATTTCTTTCTGCCACTTCAACATCAGCGGCCTACAGCTATGCAGCATGACGCAGGAGGAGTTCATCGAGGCAGCCGGCATCTGCGGGGAATACCTGTACTTCATCCTCCAGAACATCCGCTCGCAAGGTCAGTGCCAAGGGGCCTCCCATAACTGGGTGCAACCCAGGATTGGGGCCCAATAACAACCAGATGCTTCCCCCATTCCAGAACACACTAGAAAGCTCTATGAGCCAGCAATCCTGTTAATGCAAATCTCTTGATCTCTGACTATCCTGTATACTAGAATCAGAGCTCCCAGGTAAAAATGACAAGAAAGTTGGGTGAAAAATGATAGCACAGTAAGTAGGGCATTTGCCTTGCACAAGGTAGCCAATCCAGGCTTGATATGTAGCATATCATATGGTCGCCAAGCCCGCAAGGAGTAACCCCTGAATACTGCCAGGTGTGGCCCAAAAACAAACAAACAAAAATTTACAAGAAAATCAGAAAGAGGCTGCAGAAAAAGTACAAAGGTTAAGGTATTTGCTAGCATGGGGCTACACCTATAACCCAGATTCAAATCCCAGCACCAGAATGGCCCCCCAGGCATGGGCTCTGAGCACAGTTAGGTGTGGCTAGTACAGGGGTTAAATTGTACAGTGTATTTCAGTTCTACAATTCACTGCGCATGATCCTAGCAAACACCTCCAGGGTCACTCCTGAACACCTCCAGAGTTGCACCTCCAGGAGTTGCCAGGAGTAAATCCTGAGCACTACTTGAGTATAGCCCAAACCTTCCCACCCAAAAAATGTTGCACAAAACTATGCATCTTTACAAGTAAGGGGAGAACATATTTTTAAATGAAAGAAAAGCTAAAAATATAATCAGTTCAGGAGGTCTCAACTGAAGCAACACAAACGAATTACTTTCATAGAGACTTACAGCTGCCAAAGGCTGGCACAAAGGCTGTTTGACCTTTTCACTGAGCTGCGGAAGAAAAAACAAACTGGCTTTCGCATCTCTGAAGGTAGCTCCTAATCAGCATTTTATTTTAGCACTTTTCTAAGGGGTGAGGACTCCATGGCCACAAGGTGGCGCTAGTAATTTTTTTTTTTTTTTTTTGAATCCTTCAACCTTTGCAAGAGAAGGTTGATGGCTGGTTATTTGATTTTGGAGACAATATTCTGTATAGCCATGCCACCGATAAAGAAACAGAGATGCTCAAAGGTGAAGTGTCTTCTCCAAGATCATACAATCACTGGGCTGCCTAGAGGAAGTTCTATACAAGGCAGATGCTTAAAAATGAGAAAGTTCAAGTTCCAAGAAACAGAATCTCTAGCCAGAATCTACAGTGAAATCGTGACACCAGTTTGTTGTTAGAACCCAGGGACATATTATCCATATTACCCAATGAGCACACAAATACAGTCAATGATGGGCATTCTCACAACCATGAGCATAACCAAGAAATAGAATTTGATTTTTTTTAACTTTGTGAGCCACTGCTGGCTCTATACTTTCAGGTTGCTCCTGGCAAGGCTCAGGGGATGATCCAGAGCCAGGGAATGAACCGGGACAAAATCTCCAGTATGCAAAGTCTGTGCTCCAGCCTGCAGAGTTATCTCTTCAGCCCCAAAGAAAAATAAATTGAAAATAAATAGAGAAAACACATCTCAGCTCAATTTTAAGAAGGCTCTTTTATCACTGAGCATTGGCTTTAAAAAGACTCTTGGAACCAGAGTATTAATTCAGGAGATAGGGAGCTTGCCTTGCATGCAACCAACCAAGGTTTGATCTCAGGACCCTATATGGTACTCTGAGCACTGCCAGGAGTGATCCCTGAGCTCAGAGCCAGAATTAAGCCCTTAGTACTACAGAGTGGGTGTCAGCTTAAAATGAAAACAAATAAAGCAAACAAAAACAGAAGGGTCTCCAAGGGGTGTATAGGAGAGAGAGTGTGGGAGCCTTGAGACATTGGTGATGGAACACTGATACTGGGTGTTGGGGTTAGAATATTGTATGCCTTAAATTCCAAATCTGTATTGTAAACCATGATGCCTAATTTTTTTCTCTTTAAGCAGAGAGAGAGATGGGCCCAGAGTGATAGCATAGCAGTAGGGGATTGGCCTTGCAAGCAGCTGACCCTGGACAAACCCGAGTTCAATTCCTGGCATTCCAGATGGTCCCCCAAGTCTGCCTGGAGTGATTTCTGAGCACAGAGCCAGGAGTAACCCATGAGAGCTGTCGGGTGTGACCCAAAAACCAAAAAGAGAGAGAGTGAGAGAGAGAGAGAATTTTTTTCTAAATTGTGCTCCTTTTATGAGAAGAGCTGTTTTGAAATATGCCTAAGTGGGAAGCTCCCCATCCTATAGGAAATCAAGCAATCTAGTAGCCCCTTCCTAGTAGAGATGACGATGATATAACAGGGATTCCTGCTCTGGAAGAAATGGGGGGGGGTGTTGGGCTACAGTCAGCAGTGCTCAGGGATTACTCTGTGCTCAGAAATCACTCCTGGAAGGCTCAGGGGACCATATGCGATGTTAGGTATCAAACCCAGGTCTATCTCATGTCGGCCAAGTACAAAGAAAATGCCCTACCTCTGTGCTATCACTCAAGCCCTCTCAGGCAGAAATTCTAAGGAAACTTATGCACTGGCCTCTTTACCATCCAGCTACTCATCCCAGCCCAGTGGGTGGAGGAAGCTACAATTCCACCCATGTCCACTGTTGCCCCAGCTCTGCTTCTCTCCAATGGTGAGTTGCCTGGAGTTGGGGGCAGTGACTTGTGTACAGCATGAGTCTCCCAGAAGATAGCAGACCAAATCATCTCAGGGAGACAATTCTAACTCCACTCAGAACCCACCCCAAGAGGGTTGCACTCCAATTGCATTGCATCCTAATCCCAGGAACCAGAAAGGTAGGCATTACAGGCTGCAAAAAGATGCAACGTGATATCACAAGCATTGACCAAACATTCTATCTACTGAGTTTGTCTCTAGGCCCCAGCTGCCCCTTCTCCTAGAAATCGTTATATCAAAAGATCCAAGAGGTCAGAGAGGTAGTACAGAAGTCAAGGTCCCCCAAGCCCAGACAGAACTGATTTCACCAGGCGTGATCCCTTATGACAGAACCAGAAGTAATGCTTGAGCACACATCTCTGAGTATGCCCTCCCTGAAAAAATGCCATTGTCTGGGCCTATGCAGAGCCAATAGACAAAAAGAGTCTTCTAGGAAACAACCCACAAATTGCAGTTTCCATAAGGCAGAGACTGACAAATGCTGGCAGTAAATTTCTCTACTCCCCCACTCCATGCTTCCAACCCCTCAGGGGAAACTGTACTGAGGATTTAAGATACATGTGAGCCCGGTTTGTCCTCCAAGTGCCCAGGGTGCCTTGGTTTCCCCTGTAATCCAGAATGAGCCTTGGAGCTGTGGTTTGGTCTCCAAGGTGCCTTTGCATGGGCAAGAGATGTTCTGGCATTGTTATTGCATCATGCATAAACTTCTCCTCCTCCCTGCACCCCCCCTTCCCAAGACCAGAGTTCTAGCAGCAAAGGGAGTAGAGGGAGACTTAATGTACAGAGTCAGGTCAGAATCAGAAAAGGGCCCTTAGAGTAAAACTAGTTGCTCCACCCACCACAGTGGATGGAAACTCTCCAGGCTGAAAAAGCTGAGTTTTTTGTTCTGTGTTACCAAAGCCTGATCTCTTACTTCTCAGACAGCTTCCTTCAGCCCCACTCCCAGGGGTCTTCAAACTATGGCCCACGGGCCACATATTGTATTTATTCCCATTTTGTTTCTTCACTTTTAAATAAGATATATGCAGTGTGCATAGAAATTTGTTCATAATTTTTGTTTTTACTATAATCTGGCCCTCCAACAGTCTGAAGGACAGTGAACTGGCCCCCTGTTTAAAAAGTTTGAGGACCCCTGCCAGAGGAACCAACAAAGACCCCGACACATCTCCCTAATTCCTATTAGGTCCTTTTTGGGGCCCCATCCTTTCCTCCCTGTGACCATTATCCCTGTGACTGGTAGTGTCTGAATCTTGAGGAATTAGAAGTCATGTTGAGAGCAGAGCAGAGCCCCAGAGCTGAGTAACACCTTCATTAATGGCCACCTATGAGGAGAGCTAGGAGGGCTGGCAGAAGGGCACATGTTGGGCCTGGAGAGATAGCACACCGGCGTTTGCCTTGCAAGCAACCGATCCAGGATCAAAGATGGTTGGTTCGAATCCCGGTGTCCCATATGGTCCCCCATGCCTGCCAGGAGCTATTTCTGAGCAGACAGCCAGGAGTAACCCCTGAGCACCGCCTGGTGTGACCCAAAAAAAAAAAAAGGGCACATGTTGGCACAGCCCAGTCCCCCTCTCTATTGCACATGGCCAACCCCAATTAGAACTCGGGCACCCCACATGAGTCCCTAAAACCTGCCAGAAGTAAACTCTAAGCACTATTTGGTGAGCCCCCAAAAATTTAAATAAATGAATAAAAACATGGTGACTCTTTACAAAGATCAAATGATCCCCCAAGCTCCTTCTATAAGGAAACTAAAAACCCACCAAGGAGATCAATGGCTTTTCACCTCCAGGCTGGGCTGGGAAAAGGCAGAACTGCAGATGAGAATTCGCTAATTTCTTTTTTTCACCCAGATTACTCCTTTTTCAATGATGTTGACAAGACGAAAGCCACCATCAGAGACTGTAAGTGACTACACCTATACACCTACATTCATTTGTGCAGACTGTGGTTGGGCAGGTGGGCTCCCTCCCTGTTCTTTGGGGATCACTTGAAAGGTGGGTGAAACAACCAAGGACTAAGAAACCAACAGGAAAAAACACAATGGGAAAAGTGTGGGCTGGGGCTATGAATCCCCACTGAGTTTGGAAATCCCAATCCAGGCTCAGTCACCCTGTTTTTAAAGAGGTGTGGCCCTTTCAGGCAGCGGTAAGTCCCAAACACCATCTCTAGTGCTCACCCCAAAGCTGCTTGGTGTCCATTAGTGTTAATCAGCCAGTTTTCACAGCCCTGACCTCAGGGCGTGCTAAGATGTAAGGAATCTGAGCTCAGAGGCAGGTCTGGTTTGGAGTTACAAAATGATGGAGCTGCTCAGAAGGCCCTGTTGGATCTGAAGTTTAACTCTTGTGGTTCTACCTTTGCCAATACAGATGTAGAGACAGGAACTTTAGAAACTGTGATTTTTAAAGATGATGTTTTTCAGAAGGTGTTCCCTGCACATAGAACTAGCTCAATGTTGATGCTGTAAAATCTGATCATAATAACAACAGTTGCCTATGACTATGGCACATTAAGCAAAAATTGACTACGACCATCAAGCCTTTACCACTTTGTCTTAAGGGCCATTCCCATAACCTGGATGAAAAGCACTTAGAGCAGGATTCAGGAAAGGTTAGGGTTGAGGTAACAGGTGAGGGGGTGGCAGATGGCTCCGGGGTTTTCTTTATACCCGTATCTCTTCATCCTTTTAGGGTGGGGGCTCTTTTCATATATTCATCTTTTTATAGATCATGTAAAATCATCCATCAATACTTACTGTCTCCTTTGTGCCCGGCCACCAATCGGGGCTCTTCCGGGGTTCATTCTGTTGTACCCTCTGGCACAGGGACACCTCTGGGTGTGAGCACAGACTCACCATGATTCTAAGAAAAGAATGGTTCTTTCCTTGATACCTGCCCAAGACCCCCCACCAGACAAGCCTATTTATGTGGCAGACCCTAGTGTCCCATCCTTTCATTTTTTCCCACTCACTCTCTCCCATCTCCACTGCAGATGGGCCTGAGAACAAAGCCTGAGGCCTGGGTTTCTGCTCAGAATCCTCGGCTCCCCCCCCCCCCCACACACACACATAGTCAGACCTCCTCTTGGGCAGAAAGGTCAGTTCTATGGCTGTCCACAGTGGCCTGGGGAGTGGATGAGCTTCCTTCTCCAGAAACATGTTTACTAACTTTGCATGCATGAGGCAATCGCCCCTGGGCCCCCCCACCTTAATTTTTTTGGAGGCCTACTTGCCAGTTTTATTCCTCCATGACTATCAAATGGCCTCACTGTGCATGTCTGTGGTTGTTCAGGCAACCCAAACTTGACAAATTCAATCGCAGTGGCAACAGCAAGTTTGGGCTACCACTGAGGCACATTCATGACGAATGACACTCCCTAGAACCTAGATCCCTACCCCTGAGCACTGCTAATCCTGCTAGCTTGCTGAATATGGGTGGGTGTGGGTTTTGCTTTGGGAGCCCACCTCCACATGGATACCTCAGAGGTACCTCGGAGACCCTATATCTCGACGCTGCCATCCTCAACCCCCTGCAGCAAGATTTCAAGCCATTTCAAACTATGAGAACATTCAGAAGAGCCTCAGTAGTGAAAACAGAGCTGACAGTGGCCAGCTTTACAAAGAGAGAGGGCCCCTTCGCTGCTACCTGCCTCCCGCTGTGCTGGGTTAATCCTGTAGGCCTCAGTGTGAAGCCGTTGAAGGGAACATGGAAGTGAAAGGGCGACTCTTCACCCTCTGTTGCCTTTGGCATTTCAGTTGTCTATTCACCTTTGTTTCTCTTCCCCACACCATTGGTTTCTCTCCTCTTTAAAGATTAAGTGAGAACAAGGGTTGGGGCCATTCTTTCACAATATAATAATAGCAGGATTGGGGAGACAGTTTCAGAGTCAGGCCCTGAGTTCAATCCTCAGCATGACCCAATCTCAGCTCTCATGACTGTGGCCCCTGTGACCTGGGACCTGGCCTGGAGTATAAAACCATCTTTTCCTATTGGTCAAGTGTCACCAGGAATGGCCCTGATCCCTTGAATATCACTCAGGAGCTCCTTCCATCAAATAAAGAGCAATAGATAGCAATAATATCAGGCCTAAATGTGATCCTGTGTGCCAGGCCTTAGTATCTACTAAGGGCCCCACAAATATTAGATATTATAGGGGATAAAAAAAACCCAAATTGATCCTAACCCTGGAATTCCCCCCTCTCTGTTCTGAAACACTCTGGTGAGATACTCAGTTGGGGACACTCTGGTGCTATGTCAGAGCTGAGCTTTCTGTAGAATCGAAGAGTGGCAATTATTCCTGAAGAGAGAGGGGAGCCTAGTGGTGAATATTCTGTTGAGTAGGATAAAACCAGCCTCCTACCCACCTTCTGACCCTAGAGAAAAAAGTAAAAGAGGGCAAAGCTAAAAAGAAGGGGATCGCTGGAGGTCAGTCTATGAGAGGCCTGAGTAAGGGGGGGCCTTTGCCCTGAAATCAGGAGGGTACTGAACTTTGTAGGGTGGTAAACCAGGTACCCATCTCCTTCTCATGAGACCATCCCAGCAACCTGTACCCCCTCTGAAGTAGAGTTTTTTCTCACCTCTGTCGAGCATCTTACTTTCTTGACAACATTTAAAGCAAAGGGCAACTCATGTGTCACTCTAGTGTTTCGTTTTGTTCATGAGGCCTTCAAATCCCCATAAGCAAGAACCACATCTCTTTGCTCACTCTTGCATTCTAATCTTGGAACCCAGAAACTGGCACATAGCAGGTCCCCGATATTGACACAGATGTCCTTTAACAAGTAAATGCCTATGTGTACCACCGTGGATGCTTGCACATAACTTAACGCAAATGGCAGTCAGTGCCAGTGTCAACATGTCTTAAAGACAAGAAGGGTCAGGCCTTCTGTGTCCTTGCTTCACCCTCTACCTAATGATTTTGGGGTACACTGCAGGATAATTTCTACCGAAAGTGTTCTACTCCACAATGATCATTTTGGGCATGGTCTTAGGTCTGCAAAGTGGTCTCCTGTGTCCCTTCTGACTGTTAGGGATTTCTGTATTGCAGATGCCGATTCCAGTTGCTTAAAAACAAGCGGTATCAAAAGCCAGGATTGCCACAGTCACGGGCGAACAAGTAAGTGCAGAAGGACAGTTTTCACTTTCTTTTGAAGTTTAATGGGAACTTGGTGATTAACCACTGGTTTACAATATTAGGGCAATAATATTGGACCCAATAATATACTGGGGTGGGTAGGAGCTTCATACTCATGTCTTATTGTCACCATTTCCATGTCTCCTGTGCCCCTCCCACACACCAGTAAGTGGAGGTCGTTTTTGATCATTTTTGATACTGCATTTTGGGTGCAAGGGGTGTAGGCAACCACTGCCCAAAGAAGGTGATGGCTTTCACAGACATCATCAAAATATAATTTATTTCTTTTCACTTGGAAATGACATTGTAAGGAAGGAGAACCCTTAGGTGATCATGTGGAACATCTGAGGAAAGTTAATTTTTCCTGAACTTCAGGAAGGGGAGCAGAGAAAATCCCAGAAGCTGGTAATCAGGTAGTAGCCCTCAAGACCATATTCAACCAGGGATGAAAACAGGCCTGCTGGGCCTGGCTCTAGCCACCAGCTATGCTTTAAACCATATCCCTCTCATCCAGGCCAAGGAATTGGTTCTTTTATTTTCTCTTTTATATATAAGGACTATAGAGAGATGTGGGTAATGGGTGGGATGCTAACAAAAAGTGAATTCAGGATACAAACCCAGAGCCAGTGCAAATCACCATAGAATGAAACCAGCAAGGGCCAGCTATTCATGGAAAACAGAGCCAGAGGGTGAGTCCTTTTAGACAACTCTAGGTCCAGGCTTGTCCACTAACTGTTGGGGGAAAACAAGGGTCATTTTCTGAGTCACATGACTCATCATGTAGCAGCAAAATGAGCCCACAGTCCCACAGTCCCAGGAGCTTCCGGAGTCCTGGAACTGGGGGCCAGATAATGTCGCAGTTTGCAAGAACTGGAACTGCCTTCAAAGAGGCTTGAAGCATGCTGCAAGCCTGAGCCACCTTTCTACATAATGCACCTGGCTTTAATGATCAAACACCGAAAAAAAAAAAAAAAAGAGCACCATCATCTTGCAAAAGCAAGTTTTTTTTTTACCTCTTTTTCTAGAGTTTTAAAGAAGCTGGGCCTGAGAGAGTACATAAGTAGGATGTGTGTGTTACACAGTCAAACCAGATTCTGATCCTGGCATCCCATATAGCTAGGGGAAAGAATTCATAAGTATGCTGGATGTAGACTGAAGGCCCCCAAAAATTTTAAAAAGAGAAACCGGAGTGATAGTACAGTGGGTAGGGCATTTGCCTTGCACACAGTCAACCAGGGTTCGACCTCTGGCACCCCATGTGGTCCCTACGAGCACCACCAGGAGTAATTTCTAAGCACAAAGCCAGGAGTAAACCCCCCCGCCCCAGTACCACCAGATGTAGCCCAAGAAACAAAAAAAAATTTTTTTGTTTTTTCTTTTTCATTTGTTTTTTTTTTTTCTTTTTTTTTGGCCAAAGGCCTCCAAAGTTCTCATCTCTGGGAATTTGTGCGTGACCTGCTGCTGTCTCCTGAAGAAAACTGTGGCATTCTGGAGTGGGAAGACAGGGAGCAAGGTATCTTCCGGGTAGTTAAATCAGAAGCTCTGGCCAAGATGTGGGGACAAAGGAAGAAAAATGACAGGATGACGTACGAAAAGCTGAGCAGAGCCCTGAGGTAAGTACTAGCACCCCCCAACCCCCAAACTTGGCTTCCCTGCTTATATAAAGTGGGAGGGGGGACATCAACTGGTGGCCAGCTCTCCAAGAGATCACCCAAAGAAATCACATGACACCAAACCTTGCTTCTTATTTACCAGTGGGATTTTATGGCTACTGTTTGGCAGTATTTCCCACCATCACACACACACACACACACACACACACACACACACACACACCAAACATGTTTGGAATGGAATCCGGGGAGGTTTGGCCTGGAAGGTGTCTGAGAAAGGTTTAAATGTAAGTTGATAACAGGGTGTGAAAATCCTGGCTAAGCCTAGACCTATCTGTCACCTGAGAGGAGTTGGGGGCTGTGGTGTAGGTGTCCTGTTGTTTCTCGGGGTGCCAGCCTGTCTTCCCCTCCACCTTTCTCTTCTGCTCTCTCACAGGTACTACTATAAAACGGGGATTTTGGAACGAGTCGACCGAAGGTTAGTGTACAAATTTGGAAAAAATGCACACGGGTGGCAGGAAGAGAAGCTATGATCACCTCCCGGCTCAAGTTCGTCTTGTGGATTTCTGTCTTTTGAAACAATCAGATTGCAATAGACATTGGAAAGTCTTTTGTTTGTTTTGTTTTGAAACCTGCGACCGTGCTGATAAAGTTTCTCCACATCTCGGCTTACATTTGGATTCAGAGTTGTTGTCTGCTTGGGGTGGTGGTTACAACCCCTAAGACGGTTTTGTTTTGTTTTGTTTTTAAAGCAAAGGGGAGGAGGAGATGATCTTTTGTGATGTCTTGATCAAACGTATTTCCTTAGTCAAGAGTTGCAGAACCACAATGCACGGGTGCAGTTCAGAGGGAAAAGATCTCCTTTCTGCCATGAGTCCCCCTACCTTTTCCATTGCATGGGCTCATGTGTTTTCTCACACTTGATGGTAGCATCGAAGCAGGGGGAGATGTGAGTAGTTTGTAGTTGACCTAATAGGAAGGGGTAAGATTTGGGTAAGCAAGCAAACTGTAGATTTTACATTGTGAAAGTCAAATTTTATATAAAAGCTTCTTGAGTAATGAAAGTGCTAAGTCATCAAGGTGAGGTGTTATTGGATGTAGCTTATGTTAGTCATAAAGTTCTTAGCCAGAGCATCTTTCTGACCATTCAGCAAAACCCATGGCCATTGTTCCATAGTAGCACACTTCACTTAGGCACATTATGATTCTGAATTTATTGCCCTTCTTCTACTGAGGGTGGTGTCCAATATGCAGAGTCAATAGACCCACAGCACAGCTCTTTATGTGATTCTAGCTGTCGACACCATACAATCATAATTGGGTGGGGACTTGTCTATGGCCAAGATCTTTGTAGAATTGGAGATATTCTTTGTAATGGCCAATCAACAATGAATATCTTTTATTTTGTCTTCCTACCTGATATGTACTCAAGCTCTCAAACTCATACGTCCTTGACAAAAAAAAAAATAGTGACAGTGAACCACTAACTGTTCACGGGTTAAAATCTGCACTGACCTTTCCCTACCGGCCGCAGGCAGGGAAACCATTAGTGCCCTCCACCTAGGTGGAAGCCTCCAGGATTCTGACCTCACCAGAGCAGGAAGTGCCACGTTTCAAGGCACGAAATCACAGCCCCGGATGAGGACGCCCCTGCTAGAGTTTAACATCAAAAGTAACTCTTAAAAACCAAAATGTGAATGACTGTAAAAATAATCTATTTTTGGATTCATGTGTTTTCCAAGTGGATATAGTTTGTAAACAATGTGAATAAAATATTTAACATGTTAAAGCTGTTTCTGGATGGTTAACTCCACTCAAGCAAGCTCAACAAGCAGCTGTCAACACTTTGATGTCCCTTTGTTTTATCTAGCAGTTGGCAATGAGCATTTTTGTAGAGCCCCAAAGATATAAGCAATATGTGGACTGATCATCTCAGCCACTTGTACTCCTAACACAGAAGTTCACAAACACAATAGAAGTCAGGGGGGGGGGTCTATTCAACTTTTGTTTGGAGTTTCACATTTCATACACTGTACACAATTTCTATCTATCTATCTATCTATCTATCTATCTATCTATCTATCTATCTAGGATGCTTGTCACTGGAAGCATCTGAAGATCTTAATGTACAAAAAATTGTAAAGATTTTTCTCCCAAAGTTCACCTTCACAGGTTAGGACATGGTATATCCTAGTCAAGTACAATAATTCAACACAATATGAATATTAATTTAAAATATCTCATGATATAATTCATTAGGGAATAAAAAATACAAATGATGATTTAAAGTAGGATATATGTAGGCCATGGAGGTGGGGGGGGCGTATGAAGGCTCTTCCTCAGAGACTACTCCTTGCAGTGCCCAGTGCCAGAGACTAGCAAGTACCTAATTTTCCACACTCACTCCAGCCCCAAGATACGACTTTTAAATGAACAATTTCAAAGCAAAACAAATAAAAATACACAGTGCAAAAAAATGCAATAAAACTTTCTATTGTAAGTTTTCAATACACATGTTTAACATGATCAACAATCCAGTAGATATAGAACTTGAGTTCAAACCCAATAAACCCTTTGTATCTTTAAAAGTTCAGGCAAAATTTTTATTATTTTTTTTGGTTTTTGTGTCACACCCAGTGACATTCAGGAGTTACTCCTGACTCTGTGCACAGAAGTCACTCCTGGCAGGCTTGGGAAACCATATAAGATGCCGGGAACCGAACCGGAGTCCATCTGGGGTTGGCAGCATGCAAGGCAAACACCCTATCGCTATGTTATTGTTCTGGCCCCTGGCAAAGATTTTAAAGCCTTCCATTTCTCAGATCAGATTATTTAAAGTAGAACTCAAGGTAAAAAAGGCAAAATGTGGTGGTGGTGGTGGGATATATGGGGAAGAATGGAATTGGACTTTCAGGGATGAAAAGTAGTACATAAAGAATATGCTAAAATATATGTTAAAGTATATATTAGGGGCCAGAGAGATAACACAGCAGTAGGGCATTTGCCTTGCATACAGCCAATCCAGGACAGATGGCAGTTCGATTCCAGCAATCCAAATGGTCCTCAAGCCTGCCAGGGGCAATTTCTGAGCACAGAGCCAGGAGTAACATATTCAGTGCTCCCCAAAGTGAGCAATATTGCCCACTCTCAGGATGCTGGGGTGATGGAGGGGATCAGTATAAGCCTTTAGCGCCATTCTATTTGCTTATAGGAAGGCACTGAGTGATTTTCTTTTTCCTAAAAAGGATCAGTAGGTCAAATAAGGTTTGAAACCTCTGAAATTGCATTTATGTAATGAAAAAAATTACAAATTAGAAAATTAGAATCAAAATCACAAGCAAACAACAAAAAAAACTTATAGGTATAGAAAACAAGAGGGGTCCATTGCTAAGGGAGATATTACAATGGAAGGGTGCTTGCCTTGCTTTTGGCTGACACAGGTTAGACCTCTGATACCACGTGTGATCCCCAAGCACCACCAGGGGTGCTTGGGGAAAAATGGAGGGTGGACAGGTATACCAAATGAGTAGAGTATCCATATGCACCATCATCCAGTTTTAAATAAGCCATGTGAGTGTAATGAAATAAAGGGTGGATATAGCTAATACTGTACAGTTGAAGATTGCTAGATGTGTCGACTTCAAAGTTTCTCATCACAAGAGAAAAAAAAATGTGTAACTCTCTACAGAATAGATGTTCTACTTAATGGGTTCAGTTCACAAAATATAAATATATAAAATCAATGTTATATGATTGCATTAGGCATATAGTACTTGAAAGTCACAAAGTTATGTCAATGATAGCTCCATAATATTTTTTTAAATATTTGTAGACTGGGAGAGAAATGAATAAAAGAATTAGCTTCTACTCAATCTTCCCCCCCAGACTGTGTCTTAATGTCCCAAAGGTCCATAAGATTTTTTAAATAAAAAAATAAAGTGGTAGAAAACATTATTTTATGACATATTCCCACATTTTTTTTTATAAAATTAAGAATAAAGGAATAAAGAAAGTCTGGAAGCCAGGGGCCAAGTGTTCTCAGATGCAATGGTGGGAAATATATAAGAACAGAACCAAATATCCAAGCCAAAGTCAACGATATTAGAATTAAGGGACCTAAACTTTAACCATCTAAACTCAAAGGGGCCTGTTACACTGGCAGGCCAGGGGGCAAAGCGTGATGATGTAGGATGCACTCTGGGACCATTGATGAAGGGAGGTTAACACTGGTGATGGGAAGGTTCCTGACTCATTGTATATCTGAAATTCAATGATGAAGGACTCTGTAGATCATAATTGTTTCAATAAAATAAAATTTAAAAAATAAATTAACTGGGGCCAGGCGGTGGCGCTAGAGGTAAGGTGCCTGCCTTGCCTGCACTAGCCTTGGATGGACCACAGTTCGATCCCCCGGTGTCCCATATGGTCCCCCAAGCCAGGAGCAACTTCTGAGCACATAGCCAGGAGTAACCCCTGAGCGTTACTGTGTGTGGCCCAAAAACCTAATTAATTAATTAATTAATTAAATAAATAAATTAACTTTGAAAAATAAAAATAAAGTGAAATTTGGCCTTTTTCTGTTTAGTAATACCTTGAATAAAGAAGCCAAGAAATGAGCTGTCTTGACCCATTCATTTTCTCTCCTAGAAGCGAGCTAAGAGGTCTTCGACCTCATTTCCTGGGTGGGCAATGACTCAGACATCTGGAGCACAGGCCTGGCATAGAAGTCCATGCTCAGCTCCCAGCAGTGTCTGGTTCCCCACAAGCATTGCATTCGGAGTGGTCCTGAGCAACACTGTTTATGGTCCTAAAACCAAAGCTTAAAAGAAAAATCATTTCCTTTGCAGAGATTACAAATTAAAGAGAAGCCCCTTTCTGGGGGAAGAAAAAAAAATCAACATGAATATGCTTTGAAGTTCTGACATTGAATTTCAAAGAAACTGGATTATCCTTCAGTGGTTTTCTGAGCCCAGACTGTCCTTAGCACATTGATGACATACTCCAATTTTTGTTTCTCACCATCTGGCAGCTTCATTCAAGAAATCTTTCTTTCAATAAATATTCATGACATTTTTTAAATTATCATTAAGTAAATTAAGAACTGTATGGAAGCTTGTTTCTAGTCACCATATCAATTAAATAAACTTAATCAATTTAATAGCGGGTTTCTACACAAGAATATGCACATAGATGTTCCTGCAGCCTTCCCTCCAAAGAATCCCAATGTAGAAGCAAACCATGTCTAATATATAAATGTGTCAATAAGAGAACATGTGGCTCAGAGTGCCACAAAGTGCAGAGCATGCATAAATTGACTCAATATTCACCATGGCAAAAACAAACAAACAAACAAAACAAAACAAAACAAAAACTAATCAAATAACATTTATTTAATAGTGTCATTTGAGAATAGACATTACATCTAAGAACCTGAAAACATGGTAAGTGAGACACAGAAGACCATGTTAAGTTCATGCTAGCAGCCCTTTGTGATAAGCAGCAGTCTTTGTGATAGCAGCAGTCTTTGTGATAAGACAAAGAGACCACCCAGCAATGCAAGTCACAAATCAGGGTTTTTATATACTTAGTTAGCTAAGGGTCCAAGACTTCCACTTGGGAACAGGCTTCCAAAAGTCAAGAACCCCGAGTCCCTTTTCTACTTTTCTACTAAATAGCCATCATATCCATGCATCAGAGCTGAATGTACAGCCCCATGAAGCAGATAAAAGGGATACACCATTCAAATGCTACAAGATACATAATTCAGATGTTACTAGGCTGATCTGTTAAGGTGTTCCAGACATGGGTGTCGTGTTCCGGGTCTTATATCTCCCCTTGTCTCTAATTCTTATCTGAAGGCCACATTCTCACAAGCAAACAAGCTAACAAGGGGGTTATACAGAAGCAGTTTAGCAAAAGCAGAAACTTTCATGGGGAAAGAGGGAACCTCAGAATCCTACCACCACAAATTACGTGGTTCTTTTAAGTTTCTTTTAGGGACAGACACGGTGATGAGCAGGGCTGACTCTTGGCTCTGCACTCAGAAATTACTCCTGGTGGGACTCAGTGGACAATATGGGGAATAGAATTGAGTCAGCCAGTTGCAAGACAAGTACCTCCTCTACTCTCACCACCATGGCCACACACACCCCCATCTAAATGACATATGCAGAGCAGGTCAGTTAAGAGCTACAAAGTTGGTTCATGAACCCCCAACTCTGGAGGCAGGATGGGGTCAGGGATGAGGAACTATGCAGGGCACAGCATGTTTAAGGGTTTGGGGTGGTGACAAGAGTTTCTAAAACGAATTGTGATGATGGCTGTGTAGCTGCTATACTGAAAACCACTAAATGATCCATTTTAGATGGTGTGGCCCGAAAACAAAAACAAGTAAAGAGGGGCCAGAGTAACAGTAAAATGGATAAAGCACTTATTGCTGTTCAGGTGATTAACCCAGGTTCTAACATTCACATCCCAAATGGTCCCCCTGCAAAGAGTGATCCCTGAGCATAGCTGGGTGTACCCTATTTCTCCACCAAAATAAATAAAAAGAAATTTAAAAAATGAGATTCTGAGAACTTATTTGTAAATGTTATCTCAGAAATGAGTTAATCAGCAAAAAATTTAAGTCTCTTTCAATGTTGGAAAATTAGCTATTTCCCCAGAAGTAAAGTTCTGTCCCCTGGGTCTTAGAAGACTGTGTCCGATCTACAGACTTAAACAAATAACATATTTTCTTCATGATACTTACTAATGTTTTTCCGTTTCAAGGATAACTACTGAGAATGTGTGATATTAAGTATCTGCAGGAATGGAGCAAGGAGGTAGCCAGAGGGTAATGTTCCCGTTCAAGAGCTCCAAGTTTGATCTGACACAAGCAACCCCCAAGCTCTGAGCCAATAATAGTCCCTGAGTACTTCTGGGTGTGCCCCCACCCCCAAAATCTGATAGAACGTTGCCAGTTATATAGAAAATTCAAGGAAAACAAGCACTATTCTTATATATAGATTATTTTATTGTAAAAATGTAAGCAATTACAAATCAATCTTGCAAAAATCAATGCTGTATCAGCATAAATGTAATTCCAAGTTTAAAATATGAAAATTTGATCTATTCCAAGAAGGAATAAACATGTTTCATGATGGTACTAAAGTCACTCAAGAAAGACATCAACGCACTATCTTTCCTTTAAGAACTTAGAAAAATTAAAATTCTTCAGTAGATTACTTTTATCATTTATTATACAACGATAGCCATGGTTTTACATAATTGGCCATAACATATCAATTTCACAAGTGATTTTTTTTCTCTTATGGATCAAAGTAACATCTGTCCAAAAAAAAGATTTTATTCTAGTCTTTTTAAGTGAATAATCCAACCAACTGTCTAAAGCAAAAAACTGTGTTAAATGATTGTTAAACCTTAACCTTCATTATCCCCTAGGGGGAGCAGCAGTCGAAGCTGTTATTATATTATTTGCTATTAGAATCTTGGCTCATCACTTGAAAATGTTATCTTGCATCTGCGCATCTAACAAGGGAGAATCTTCTAATCCAGTATAAGTAGGCTGTTGAGTGGATTATGCTAGGCTTGCTTCCAAGGCAGAGAGCAATTCAGGCTGCAGAAAGGGGGCCCCCCAACTTCACAGATTAGCTTTCTCCTTTGCCGCCAAGTGAGAGCCATGTTGAATCAAGGTATGAATTGCGCCCTGTTTTAAAAGAACAAGATCAGCGTGTTAAACTCAGAGACTCAGCGGCTGCCATTTGGTAAAATTACCTGAGCTTGAATCCATATAACAGTTTCATAACCCAACTCCCCTTACAAAGTCTTATGTTGTCCAGAATAATACCACCAACAAAGTCTGTTTTGCAGATGAGTTTTTCATATCTGCAATCTTCAGCAGACACTGTCTGCAGTTATCACAGCATTTATCACCAATTTTTTTTTCTGAAAAGGAATTTTTTCTAAAAATGTCATTAGGCCAAATAAATTTGGGAGCCTCTAAATTTCTATTTATGTAATAAAATATTATTTAGTCTGGGGCTGTAGAGATAGCATGGAGGTAAGGCGTTTGCCTTCCATGCAGGAGGTCATCGGTTCGAATCCCGACATCCCATATGGTCCCCCGTGCCTGCCAAGAGCAATTTCTGAGCCTGGAGCCAGGAATGACCCCTGAGCACTGCCGGGTGTGACCCAAAAATCACAATATATATATATTATTTAGTCATTTTTTAAAAAGTTCTAGTTTATCTCTAGTTAACATTCAGCCGGACTTGTTTGTTGGTTTGCTTTTGGGTCACACCTGATGGCGCTCAGGAGTTACTCCCGGCTCTGCACTCAGAAGTTGCTCCTGACAGGTTCAGGGGACCATATGGGATGCCAGGATTCGAACCAGGGTCCATTCTGTGTTGGCTGTGTGCAAGGCAAATGCCTTATCACTGTGCTATTTGCTCCAGCCCTCAGCCTGATTTAGTTCTTACCCCAGAAAGCAAGCAAGTCAGATAATGGCTATCAGTGGTAGGCAATTTTATTTTATTTTTTGAAACTAAAGTTATCACCATATCGTAACTATGACCAAGAGTCTGCAACCTTTCTATACTTGCAGACTGGCAAGGATCGTGGGTCAGTTGGCTGAAGACCATTAATATATCTCAAACGAGTTTCAGAACTCAGCAGTCATCCCTAAGGAGACCCATCCTCAGAGGAAATCCAAATCAACCTTGTCAAAGACTGACCACCCACCACAGAGGGCTGCTAGGACCTCACCTTAGATTTCATAGCATTGTGTTTGTCCAAAAGAGCCTGAATGCGGGCCCCATAGTCAGGATGCACGTCACTGAAGTTTTTGACCTGCAAAACAAACAAATAGGATGTGAGAAAGAACCTCACCCCAGTGTCTGTGTCAGTTTTAAGGATGGATTAGCAAGAGAGGAAACCAGTCCCACAGGTAAGAAATGTGGGCCTCACCACTACCACAAGGAGGCGCTCCTGAGCAAAGCAAGAACAACATCTGAGAACCACAAACCACTAGCCCCTCACAAAAGAATCGTGGGGACCCAGTTAAAATCCTGGTCTGCATTGGAAAAGCAACCTGGGATAAATCACTCCCATAGCTTCAGTGTCCACTCTTCTTAAAACAAGGAGCAAATTACCCTGGACTCATAGAAGATAAGGAAAAATGCTTACAAGGGGAGTTAGTTGTTTTCCTGCGTGTCAAAAGGTTGACTTAGGGTTAGTTCGTGTCACGAGTCATAGTGACTGGGGGCTCAAAATAGGCCCCAGACACTGCTTGAATTTTAAGTGCAGTTTTCAAAAACGCTGGCTGGCACCTGTTGTCAGCCCGCACTGGTCACACAGGACTCCCTCGCTGAATGCAGCTCAGTGAATGCAGATAGGCCCCTAAAGCACACAGGTCAGCACACTTCTCTGCAGGCTCCAGCAGGTAAAGCAGTGACTCTTGTTTTGCTCTAAAAGAGCAGAAAGAAGGCAGCAGAAATAGCTCATATGTGTGGAACATCTGCCCTGCATTGTAGAGGCTAAAAGATCAATCCCAGGAGCATCCTTTAGCACACCTCCCAAGCCCTGGTGGGTGCAACCCTGGTGGCTTCCATCAACACTGGACCAATGCAGCACCTGAACCTGGGAGTAGTCGCCAGGGCTCCAGCACTACTGGAGCAAAGCAAGCAACCATGTTCGAATAGGTGAGTGAATGAATGAACAAAAAAAAGAACAGGTTGGGTGGTGCCCGAGCAGTGGGTAGAGGAAGTGGGGCACTGTGAGTCACAGGCAGCCGGATTGTGTTAGCAAACAAGAGAGAAGAATGCCCAGGGGCCAAGTCCAATTCTGCACCCTTCAAGCCATATTCAAGCTCACTCGTTCAGCAAGATGAGCTCTAACTACCTCTCACAGAGCAACAATCAGGCTCTCTGCTGGAGAGAACTATAAGTAAATCATGCTTCAGGGGCATGCAGGGTTATGGACAAGTGTGCACATACACACAATCACACAAGCCAGTTGTAGAATTCAGACTACAGAGAACATAAACACACAAACACACACATATACACACCAGTTGTAGAACTCAGCCTACAGAGAAAGCACCTTGCCTGCTAGTTCTTGTCTTCAGTCCTCTGAACACATCTCAGATACTTGTCCCACCCAACCCATATGAGTAGCAAAGGAAAAAAATGGAGTTTCCAAGAAGCATATCCTTCCGACAGGCCAAGAGTTCAAAAGTGAGAAAGCTACATACGTCCATGAGCTCCCATCACCAATACTGCAGGACCTCAACCTAAACCTTAAGCCTGACTTCGGAAGTAGCTTGGGTCTTCCCTCAAAAGCATGTAAGTCAGGTAATGGCTATCACTGAGTAGGCAGCTTTTATTTAATCTTTTGGAAACATTTTTTTTTTTTGCAAGATACTCTTTTTTTTTTTTTTAAATTTTGGGCCACACCCGGTAATGCTCAGGGGTTACTCCTGGCTATGCACTCAGAAGTTGCTCCTGGCTTGGGGGACCATATGGGACACCGGGGGATCGAACCGCGGTCCGTCCAAGGCTAGCACAGGCAAGGCAGGAACCTTACCTTTAGCGCCACCGCCCGGCCCCGCAAGATACTCTTTATTGAGATTTATTTAGAAAGATGTAGGGAAAGAGAAAGGGAGAAATGTATATTCAAGAGAGAACACTGGCTTCTCCAGAGTAGAAATGAGCAAGCAATGAAAAAGACAAGTAAGATATGTGTTCCAGGAAGAATCTGGGCTTGCACGAAGAGCAAACCTCGGTAGGCAACTTTTCAAGCACAAAAATGTAGCCTGCATTTCTTAGCACCTATACTAGAAGCAAAAATGGTAGCAGACTCTCACTGTGGAAATTTCTCATTGCTGGAAATTGACCATATTGCCCAGATCATGACTGTCTCCAAGTGAAACAGGAAAGATTTCACCCTGAACTGAAAAGTACCAAAGCTTCAACAAAGAACTTAAAGATTCATAAATATTCCATAGCAGATCAAATATTAGAAAAATTAATCAGAAGTTAATTGGAGGATTCATTCTAATTTTTAAAGTCTCTACAGCTAAAAATTAAAAAAAAAAAAAAAAAAGGTGACATGCAGGGCTACTGCACTCTCTTCTTGTGCCAGCAGGTGGCACCCTTTAACTTTCAAAGCATCACTCACCGCTTTCTTCTGGATGAAAAGCTGTGCATCTTTCAGGTGGCCGGCGATGTTCTGGCACAGGCGAGTTCTTTCCTCTTCGTTCAGCACTTTGGTATAGAATGCCCGCACCTGCCCGGGGGGTGAAGAGAGGGTAGGAATCAAATCACCATCCTATGACAACACAACTCCCCCGAACACCACCTGTGAAATACAAATATGAGATTTTCCATCTAAGTAGTGAATCTTTCACTGGCCTATGAATGGGGAGAAAGGTTTGGGGAATTTAATAACTTAAATCATAGTTAAAATTGTCAGTTTGTATAATTTTAGAAAGTTCATATTTTAAATAAAATATCAAGATATCCATAGTCTGGGGCCGGAGAGATAGCATGGAGGTAAGGCGTTTGCCTTCCATGCAGGAGGTCATCGGTTCGAATCCCGGCGCCCCATATGGTCCCCCGTGCCTGCCAGGAGCAATTTCTGAGCCTGGAGCCAGGAATAACCCCTGAGCACTGCCGGGTGTGACCCAAAAACCACAAAAAAAAAAAAAAAAAGATATCCATAGTTTTACTAAGTTGTCAGAGACCAGGCTCTAAGTATCCAAATCTTAAATCTGATGCCAAAGTTTAAAACCAGACTTCCAATGCAAACATTATCCAATCAAAGTGATGTATCATGGGGGTTTCCTCAGACCACTCTCTGATTTGTTCATTTTCTTTTGAATCATATCTAGACTATGGTTTAAACAACCATTACATCACCCTGGCTATAGTTTTAATTTCAAAGACTGAATCATTTGCTTGTAGAAATTTCTTTTTCGTTTTGTTGTTTTTTGTTTGACGTGCCATATCCAATGGTGATTTCAGGGAATGATTTGTGGTGCTGGAAAGATTACATTTACACACATCACACTATCTGACCCTGTTGCTTCTAGAAATTTATATTTTGTGAGTTTCCAAAACAACCTTTTTTGACCCCATCCTTCCTAGCGATAGTATTTCCTTGCATTGTGAGTACATGCTCTCTTATTTTAAAGTTTCTTCAAAAGATCATTTTTAAATTAATTATCAATCAATGCCTCTTCTCTGTACAATTTCATAGGCCAGGGAATCTCCTAGTACGTATTGTCATTTTTCCATTTAGGTCGTCTTCAGTAAATGGGCTAGAGACATATCATAGCAGGTATGGTACTTGCTTTGTACCGTAACCAATTCAGTTTCAATCTCTGGCACCCTTATATAGTTCCCTGACCATTGTCAAGTGTAATCCCTGAGCAAAGAAGTAAGCCTTGAGGACCACTGTGTGTGACCCCAAAACAACAACAAAAAGGAAGCCATCTTCTGCCAAATGAATTCTAGCAGAGGTGTCTTCATGTGGCAATTCTCTCTCCAGCCCTGCAGAGCTCAGACAGAACTCGTTGCTCTTGAGTCACTGGATTCTCAGTTCAGGTCTTCAATATGGTTGTGGGTGGAAAAAGGACAAGCTTCTCCCATCCTGAGTCCACAGGATTCTGAGTTTTAGGACATGTCTTTTCAGAGCCTGTTCTCTTCTGCTGCTCATCATGATGCCAAGAGTAAGGATAGTATCTAAAGACTTTTCTTGTTATGGGACCTTCCTAGTCCCAAACCTGTCCCTCCTGACACCAAAAAAGTATAAGTGCTGCTTGGGGCATAGCTAATGCTTAAAAGCAAACAAAAGCTTAATGCAGAAAGGGTGTTGTTCATAAAGCTCGTGTCTCTATAATTTTTCTGTCTGAGATTATTAATATCTCAAATGCACATTGCTTTTCAAACTCTCCAAAACCCTCAAACAGATGTTTCCTGTATCTGTCCAGAGTATTACAGAAGATAATGGGTCCCATACAAGCTAATTTGCCAGAGTACTAAGTGAAATCCAAGTGAATCATTTATCCAGGGAATAAATCTGGATTTATGCATATGCATATGATTCTTACAGCCACAGGATTATATTATTATCCAAAATGCATTATCATGACTGCTTAAAAACATGATAAAGTTCTTTTTTTTCTCAAAAACAGATCATATAGTAATTTCATGTATACAAATAGTTTCATCTCAGGGGCCGGGAAGGTGGCGCTAGAGGTAAGGTGTCTGCCTTGCAAGCGCTAGTGTAGGACGAACCGTGGTTTGATCCCCCAGCGTCCCATATGGTCCCCCCAAGCCAGGGGCGATTTCTGAGCTCATAGCCAGGAGTAACCCCTGAGCGTCAAACGAGTGTGGCCCAAAAACCAAAAACAAACAAACAAACAAAAAAACAAATAGGTTCATCTAAATTAATTTTTAAAGAGGTTGTATTTGCTAATTTAACTCCTTAAATAGATGTCGCAATGGCAAGTCTTGAAGCAGAAAGGGGTTTTTTTGGTTTGGTTTGGGGTTGGTTTTTTTTTTTTTTTTGGTTTTTTTTTTTTGGTTTTTGGTTTTTGGGCCACACCAGCGGTGCTCAGGAGTTACTCCTGGCTGTCTGCTCAGAAATAGCTCCTGGCAGGCATGGGGGACCATATGGGACACCTGGATTCGAACCAACCACCTTTGGTCCTGGATCGGCTGCTTGCAAGGCAAACGCCGTTGTGCTATCTCTCCGGGGGTTGTTTTTTTTTTTTTTGGGGGGGGGGGGACCACACCCAGTGACGCTCAGGGGTTACTCCTGGCTATGTGCTCAGAAATCGCTTCTGGCTTGGGGGACCATATGGGACACTGAGGGATCAAACTGGGAAGAATACCCCAGTCACCCATTGGAACTCACTCGCCCTTTGGTTTACTGAGGCTTCAGAAGCTCCAGCCCCAAGTCTCAGATCTGGCCCTCCTTATCCTTATGCTTAGCCAACTCCTACTTCCAGGTTTCTGGATGCACTGGTGATCCAGTGGCCCTCACCCAGAGCCCCCTTCTTTAACACCTGAGGAAACTGAGGCGAGGGCCCAGAACTATCCTAGGTACACAATAAAGCAATATTCCAACTCCGTCTAGTAAAGGGACCAAAGCCACGACAAGCAGTCTTCCCTGAACCCATCTGAGACAGATTGGACACTCTAAGAGCAGAAGACATGCAGACATCAACAAAGGGATGATTTATCACATTCCCTACTGTGGACCAGGCAGTGTTACCTGAGTAACATTGTCTTCATTGGCACTGTTGTAGCGTCGTACATCTGCAGAGACTTGAGCACTATGCTCCAGGGCCCGAGGCTGCTGCTCTGGAGCACTGAAGCTGTTGGGGTAGTAATTGGGAGCACCACCTGTAAAGAGAAAACTCACAGAGTCACTTAGAAGAGTGAGACAGTCCACACAGCAAAGAGCAAATGACAGCAAGCCATGGTCCACGCACTCGCTCTGACAAGTATTTCCAGCATCATCTATTAGCTTGACAAGTCTTCGGAGTCTCAGAGACCATCATTTCTCCCAAATGCTCTCATGGGCTCAGACTCTAAGTCTCAATGAAGAGATTTCCAATCTCCCTTAAAAGGGCTCATCAAGAACATATTTAGTTGCTGACCTGGACAAGGAAATGCATCCAGGTTTGCTTTGCTCACCATAGGGCCAACACTCCAAGATACATTTGAGATCTGAAGATTCTTTCAGACTGGGTCTCAGTTCAAACAGAACTGTTGGGAGCAACCGCATGGTCTAACACCCAGCTCCTTCAACTACAAGGATGAGACTTGCAAAGGGAACTGACTACTGGTGGGTTCCTTTGTGTGTTGGGTGCTATCAGCTGTGGGGGCAAGAACTCTAAGGGGTCAGTCACTCTCTCCCTCCTCTCCTATACAAACAGTACTTTCTTTGGCTGCTAATCCATTTGGGGCAGAGCTTCTGGCAGGCGTTGATAATTTTACTTAATGCTCACTTTCTATCCTCTCCACAGACATTTTTTTTAAAAATAAAGCTATGGGTGGGAGACAGAGACAGGGACAGAGACAGAGACAAAGAGCGAGCACATGAACTGAGTGCATGCTTTGTAAGCAGAATCTGAAGCAATAAGGTCCCCTAAGCACTCTTAAAGGGAGTAACCCTTAAGCAGAGAACTGGGAGGTAGCCCTTGAGCACCCCTGGGTATGGCCCAAGACCAAATAAATAAATAAGGGCCACATCCAGGGATGCTGGGAATAGGGGAGAGAAGCCAAGGCCTTCACCTCAAGATACAAGTGATGTGTTGGATACTTGAGCTGGAAGTGCTTGGGTCACCAAGGTCACACACAGATGGTGCTCAGTGGGGCTTTGCTCTATCAGGGACCAAACTCAGGGCTTCACACATTCTACTACTACAACTGGAACTATATCCCTGGGTCTCTACTGATGAATGGTTTTTGTTTTTGTGTCACACCTGGCAGCACTCAGGGGTCACTCCTGACTCTACACTCAGAAATCGCTCCTGGCAGGCTCAGGGAACCATATGGGATGCTGGGATTCGAACCAGGGCCCTTCTGCATGCAAGGCAAATGCCCTACCTCCGTGCTATCTCTTTGGCCCCTTTACTGATAAATTTTTAAAAAGAATTTTCTCATGTGCCAACACTCATTTATCTAGACAGATAATCAAAACATTTTTGACTTCTGGGATACATTAAGAAGCTTTAATTTCCATCTTGGCATCTTTTTTATTATATGTCTGCTTTGGTCTGAGCACTCTCACTAAACAGAAGGTGTGGCCTAGAAACAGTCAGTGGTGTAAAGAAAACAGACTGGGGTTGGAAATTTACCCAGCTCACTGCCAGAATAGATTATCCAGAGTAAATAATCAAGAGGTCCTTTTATAGCATATTGGCCAAGCATATGTTGAAAGAAGGAGGTCAACTTGCCCATACATAGCCCAATTATTAGCCCAAGAAATGTATTCCAGGTCACCAGCATCTATATGAAAAGCAAAGTGCTTCAATAGTTGGCCACAATGGGTTGTAAATTAAGAACGAGCTTTATAGGGCTGAAGCAATAGTACAGCAGGTAGAGCACTTGCCTTGTACATGAACCACCTGTATTTGATCCCCAGCACCCAATCCCTAAACCCCACCAGAAGTGATCCCTGAGCAGAGCCAGGAGTAAGCCCTAAGCACTAATGGGCGTGGCCTCTCCAAATCCCCAAAAATGAGCTCTTTGAAATGTACTTACTGAATTAAAATTCTGTTTCTGATTAAGTTCTGACTTTTTTTCAAAGTAGGAGTTGTCTTCAAACTCCTACTAACAATTAAGCTCTTACATCAAGCCTTAGGAACACAGCACAAATGTTCTACTTTTAAAACAAAGGGTGTGTCAAAATACATCCTTAAGTAGTTTTTAAATACATATGCTACTATAACGATTAACAACAATGGGATAAACATGAAGCAATCACTTGTTAATGAAGTCCCAGAATATACATGAAACTCCATTCTCAATAATGAAAGGGCAAAAGATTAGGAACCAAAGACATACAGGAGGAGAAATTTTGAGACCACCTAATATAATTTCAGTACTAAGATCATGAACTTACTAAAAAACACATGGAAAAAACTTAATGACAAAAACAAACCAAAAATACACAAATATTACACATTAGAAAATAACTACAAGCATATAAAAATATTCACAGTAAAGACTGGCCAGAAATAGATAGCCAAATAATAAAAGTTGAAGCCTTTGAAAATGGATTGCCCTTCTTTCTTTTCTCCATAGATTTTTTTTTCCAAATTTTCTTTAAGACAAATCTATATTTTTTTAACCACTGAAATTAAGTTTTGGGGCCAGAGAGACAGCACAAGAGGCTGTGTGAGGCTCATATGTTAGAGGTAGGTTCTCTCCATCACTATTTAGATGCTGAGCACTGCCCTGGAGCAATCCAGAGCAGAGCTAGGAGTAAGCATCAAACAATACAGGGAGTGGCCCAAACACCAAATGAAGAAAAAATAATTATAAACCTTATGAATATTTATTTACTGTCACATATATAAATCATAATACAACTTTTGAAAGGGGCAAAGTCTATAGTCAAAATACCTATTTATGTATCTTATACAGGAAAGGGGGAAAAACTGTTTTGTAGTGGAAAAAACATCACTCAAGCTTAATCTAATTTGCACACCATTAGAAACAAAAACAGGCTATGAGAGAGGCCAGAGTGATAGTACAACAGGCAGGGTGCTTGCCTTGCACACGGTTGACCTGGGTTTGATTCCTGGGATTCCATATGGTCCCAAGTGTGATTTCTAAGTGCAGAACCAGGAGTTAGTCCTGAGTACTGCCAGGTATGTCCTCCACTAACCACATCCCAAAAAAATGGGCTAAAATACCCTAAAAAAAGAATTAAAAGAAAATAAAAATCATACATTAGTTTTTGTTTTTGTTTTTTCACAAAGATCAAAAATGTGCTCTGAAAAGCAAAATTACATCTGTATCTCATCTCACCAGCTGATTTCTATGACTTCAGCTATCCACACAAAGGTAAAGAGGACAGGAAGGTCACAGTTGTTCCCCTATATTCCCCACTCATGATCTTATGGAGACACCCACAGTCTCAGCAGAAATGAGAAACAAGACATTGTCTCTTGAGCTGTGTACACTTCCAGGAGGCCAGGTGCTGGTAACAGCCAGTAGGACTCTCTGCCTGGGAAGTGTGATTAGATGCTAAGTCTAATGTTCCTCTACTCCTGCCGGTTGGAAAGAGCCTTCCCCCCATCTTTATCGAGTGGACAAGAACTCCCCTAACAGCCCTGAAGGGAAGCAGGGACGAAGTCTTGGGACACTTCAACTTTTTCTCTGCCAGGAAGACCCGAGGGCAACCGCAGAGTATGGGGTCCTACAGGCCAGACAGACAGACATCAACCCCCCACTTCCCACCCTGGAAGTCCCAGTGACCGTGGGGGAGACAAGCAGTCCCAGACCTACCCTGATTGTCATGCATGCACATGGGGCCGTCGCGCTGGTAGTTGGCCACTCGAGCACGGAAGGGACAGTTCACAGGGAGCTGAAGATAGTTGGGTCCCAGGCGGTGGCGGTGAGTGTCAGGATAGGAGAACAGGCGGCCCTGGGGTGATAAAGGAAAGGTGCAGGATATTGGTTTTGCATGGTGCAGAGGAAGAAGAAGAGGAAAAGGAGGGGGACAGCTGACATTCTATAGCTGTGTATCATGTTGTGCCCTGCAGGAGGGAGCAAAGTCTCTCCTCTCTTGCAAAACAGACAGCCTCCGCCCTCACCAGAAAGCTTCCCTCTCTCTCAGAGCATTATTACTTCTTGTCTTTGCAGATCACAATGCAATGTCCTCTTCTAAACCAATTTTCTTTTGTTGTTGTTTTGGGGGCCACACCCAGTAGCGCTCAGGGGTTACTCCTGACTCTGACTTCAGAAATCTCTCCTGACTCGGGGGACCATATGGGATGCCAGGGATCAAATCCTCATCAATCTGAGTCAGTCGAGTGAAAGGCAAACACCCTATCACTGTGCTACCACTGCAACCTAAACCTTTTTTTTTTTTTTTTTTTTTTTTTTTTTTTGGTTTTTGAGTCACACCCGGCAGCCCTCAGGAATTACTCCTGGCTCTGTGCTCAGAAATTACTCCTGACAAACATGGGGGACCATATGGGATGAAGGGATTCGAACCACTTTCTGTCCTGGATCGGCTGTGTGCAAGGCAAATTCTGTGCTATTTCTCTGGCTCCTAAACCTATTTCTTAAGGACATGCTCAGTATAATAAATTTGCTAGATGCCAAAAAACTAGAGCCATGAACTTTCTCCCCTCCTCCTGCCTCTGCCCTTCTAAAAGTGAGGGGGAAATAAATCCTTTGGCTCAAAGTGAAAAGCAACACATTTCTACAAAAATCCCACAGCTGAAAAAATGATTCAATAAAGCACCTCACATGTTGCATGCTGAACCAGGCCCGTCATACTCTGAGCTCTGAGGCTTTTCTACATGTAAAGCAAATGTTACATGTTAGACAAAGAAAACTAGTTCAAGACATGGGTCACGAGGTCCTGAATGCAAGATTACATTATTCAAACATGTTCTACAGTCTCACCTGTCTGTCAACAACCTGTTTTTGGCTGACTCTCATGCCTCCCAATAATCATTTCAATCATCTACAGCAATGCTCAGACTACTGGTTGGTCCCACAGCCATGACTAAGATACAACTGTAATTTAGAAGCCAGTTGCCTCCTCTGACTCAAAACAAGCTCAGTTGAGTTCTGCCTTTACCATTCGGAAAGGGAACACGTGAGAGAGCCATCGGCAACGCCTGGATGGAATCTCTGTCCCCCAAGCCTGGTTCTGTACCTTTTTTAGGTTTATCAAACAAGCTGCATGAAAGCCCCACATGCCAAGGATGTGAAATGAGCAGAGCAAGGTCCAGGAGACTGGGGAAGCTGCAGGGCTCTGTGCCCAGTGCCCTTGAGGACTGGGCAAAGAGCAGAAAAAAGCGCTCTCCCCAGGTACTCAGCCAACTGCTATCCAGAAGGAAATAAAAATTATAGCTATACCCACAGGTGTTAGAGCGACACTCCTGCCCAGCTCTGTAACTTGCCTCATGCTATCTGTCCATCTCACCATGGTCTGGCTGGTTGCTCTGGGGAACAAAAATTTAAATTTTACCAGAGATAAGAAAGCATATTGGGCACTTGCCTTGTATGTAGCTGACCTGGGTTCAGTTCCCTAGCACCCCCATATGGTCCTTGGAGCACTGCCAGGAGTGATCTCTGAGTGCAGAACCAGAAGTAAATCCCTGAGCACCACTGGATGTGGCCCCAAAACAAACAAACAAAATTCAACACCAGGGCATGAGGGACATGCATGGGGAACTTAGGCACTTTGATGGAGGTGAAGGGAGGCAGCTGTGGATACCAGGCCATAAATGTCAACACCACTGTAAACATGTTACCTTAGCAATAATAAAATTAATAAATAAGTAATTCGAAATTAGAAGAGTCCAAAAAAGTTTTTCATAAACAAAATTCACCACCATGTCCTTATGAGCATGCTCTCTATTAGCATGCAACTACCTCTGTCCCTATGGAGTCCACCCTCTAGCTCTCAGCTCAGACATTTCCAGGTCCTCCTCCAAAACATATCATCATACTCACTGCTAAGACCCCATACTCAATCCCTTTCCTGCTCAAAAACTCAAACAAGGACTCACAATATGCTCACATAGCTAACCAAGTACAACAGTCTGGTCTTGGTGTTAGAATTAGCATAATTATCAGAAACTGGAAAGAATGATGAGGCCAGACCATCCAACTTGAGCCTGATCAACTATTTTTAGACACTCTTCTAAGACTGCACTTATATATACCACAGCCAGCACACCACATGTAAAATGTTCTTCCCATAGGCCAGATAATACAGCTGGTAGGTCATTTGCCTTGTATAAGGCAAACCTGGATTCAATCCCCAGCACCCAACGTGGTCTCCCAAGACCCTCCAGGAGTGATATCTGAACACAGAGCCAGGAGTAACCTCTGAGCAATGTCAGATGTGGCCAAAAGAATCCCCCAAATAATAATAAAATAAAATGTCCATCCCAACTAAATTAAGTACTGATATAAAAGACAGTGGAGGGGTTTCTATTCCTCAACCTGCTCCCTAAATTCTACCCACTGACTCTCCCATTGGGCACAATGTCCTGCTATTAACTCGTCCTTCACAAGTTCTCTTCCTTCCAATCCCAGGCAGGGGAGGCTCCAGGTGTCTTAGCTTCCTCTCCTTCCCAGATTCCATGCAAGCATTTCTGATTATCCCATATAACCTGCTGACTTTCCTCTTCTATTCTCAACTATCACCACTGCCACCTTCCCTCTTTTGTCTATTTCTCACCGCAGGAACGAGCTACTGGATTTAACAGACCACATTTCTCAAAAAGGAAACTAGACTTTCTTTTCCCAGGAGTGCTCCAAAGTGTTCCTTCAGTATTTAAGGTTCCCCTTAGCCATAAGCTCATGTGCCCATGCCATCATCTATTGCTGCTAACTCAGGAAACCAGGGTTGACAAGGCCACTTGCACAGACACTCTGCTTTTATCCCTGTCAGCACCTGGAACAGTGGGTCATAAACAGAAGGTAGGTAACTCAGTTTATGTCACATAAGGTGAATTAAATCAAAGAGAAAAAAAAGTTTCTGTAAAAGCCTCTGGTTTTCCCAAGGAAAGAGAAAAAATGTTATTATTAAAAAGCCAGGAGGGGCCGGAGAGATAATGCAGTGGGTAGCACATTTTCCTTGCATGTGGCCGACCTGGGTTTGATTCCTGGCATCCCATATGGTCCCCAGAACTGCCACGAGTAATTTCAAGTTCAGAGCCAGGAGTAACCCCTGAGCACCGGCATGTGTGACCAAAAAATCAAAATTAAATTAAATTAAAAGCCAGGAGGAATTCGTTGACCTTCCATAAGTGAGTGTGGAACTATAGCTGGGAACTTACATAAGAACCAAATCTGACACTCTGCTCAAACAAAAGTAAATCTTTTACCTCTATTTCATGATCATAGTCCAAAAACACAGAAAGATTGATTTATCTAGTAATTATTAAGTCAATTATTTCCACAAAAGAAATATTTCTACACACAAAAAAAATTTTTTTTACTCTTTGTACTCTTGAAAGAATGTACTGTTGAAATAAAAAATACCAAATGCCTCAGAAACTCCATGTGAGAGAACGAGTCACATTAGCTGTCACCTTTAGTCACAAGTAGCATAAACCTAGTTAATAAAGATCATCTCCGATCCTTTTTATAGATGGAGAAATTCAAGGGCCACAGAGGAGGAAATGAGTCAAGTTTTCCTGACCAAGGTGCTAAAATCAATTAATTATATTTTCTCCCATTGGTTACAGAGTGAATAGAGTCCTGTACTTTATAAGTAGTTGGGGCATTTCTAATTGTTTAATTAAAAGACTAAACTTCAAACTCTTAACCTATTGAGGGACTTAATAAAATGTGATTGATGCTATAACTGATGTCCATCTCCAAATATTTCATCAGTTCTACAGGAATTAAAGACACAGATTAATCAAAGTTTAAGTGATGCTCTAGTTCATCCTTAGGAAGGCCATTCCAAGTCTCACACTGTGTGTGTGTGTGTGTGTGTGTGTGTGTGTGTGTGTGTGTGTGTATGTGTGTGTGTGTGTGTGTCCGTCCATACACCTGATATAGCATCTCTCAATACCCTAGGCTTACCTGAAGCATTTTGTCAGGGCTGGGCTCAATACCAGGGGGCATGTTGCTTGGGTCAAAGGCGATCTGTTCAACCTCAGCAAAGTAATTAACTGGATTCCGGTTTAAGACGAGTTTACCAACTGGGATAAGTGGGTATTCCTTATGCGGCCATATCTAAAAGGCACATTCACAATTAATAGGTAACCAACTGAAAGAAATCCAAACACCCACAAACATACCAGCTTTCCACTATATTGAAATCAGTAACCAGAAGTGAAAATGATTTCTTGAGTCAATAAAAACTTAAGATGATTAAGAACTTAAGATGAGTGCATTGGTTCAATCTGTCCTAACAGTAAATATTGGCATTTAATCTGGCCACAAGGGCAACACGGACTTTGGTCCCTGCAAACAACAGTGTACCAAGCCACCCAGATGATATCAATAAATTCATCCAACAGAAATATGGAAGATGTGGATGAGCACCAAATACCAGGCTAGGAAAATAAAATAAGACCCTTTCTTGCTAACATGTCTACCCCAGCATTTCAGTGAATGGTGGTGGAAGCTTTTAACAATTAGCTATCAAGAAACTTGAAAACAACTCAGCATACCTTGGTTAAATCAAATGGATTGAATTCAAAAGTTTCTGCCTGACTGAACGTCATGACCTGGATGTAGAATGTCCAGGAAGGATAGTTGCCTGTGGCGATGGAGTTGAAGAGGTCTCGGAGGCCATAGTCTGGGTCTTCCTGGGAAAGTCTGGCTGCATCCTCCACAGTGAGGTTTTTGATGCCCTGGTCAGTCTAAACAGCATGAAAGAAAGGAGGTCAAAGAGTCTCCCTTTTAATGATACCTTAGATCTTTCCCTTGCAGACAGGAAAACATTTTAAGGTATTTCTGCCAGCACCAGAAACAAGCCCAACACAAAAGTAGCATTTTCTACATAGGAAAGGCAAAGTTCCCTGGGTCCAGAAAGAGAGAGAAATGCAAAGACTGACCAAGGTATGTACTCTTAGCTACTGGATTAGGCAAAATTAGACCAAAGGAATCACACACAGTTCCACCCAGAATCTGTTCACTAGGTCAGTCAACAAAATAGTCATGGGTACTCATCAATTAGATGGATAATTTCCATCCTTGAGACAGGAAAGAGAAAGGAGGAAGAGGCCTTAAACCATGCCCAGTGTTGAAGAGAAGGAAATATGAATGGTAGCAGCTAGTTCCAGGTACCTTATAGTGGAACTTGCAATAAACAGCTTCTCCATTTGCGTTAACCAGCTTGAAAGTATGCGATCCATATCCATTCATGTGTCTATGCCCATCTGGAATCCCACGATCACTGAATAAGAAAGAAACCTAAGGAAGTGAAAATATAACACCTGAAATGTTTCCATTTTAAAGATAAGCATCCTAGATTTTTCAGATATTCCTTTTCCAGAAAAATCCTTAATGACACAGAACATTCTAGCCAATTATCCATAAGAAGAGTTATGATTCTAATTATTTAAAAACATAAAAACAGAGAGGGAGGGGGAAAAATAAAATAAAAACAGAGAATCATTTTAAAACAAAATGATGCATAATTCCTCAACCACGTGTCTCAAAATCCAGTAAAAGAAAGCAAAACAAATCTGAAAACTAGCCTAACTCATTTCATTTTAATAATAATTTTGTTTGGTATCACTTTCCATTATACCAAGAGCTTGACTTAATTCTAAAAGCTTCAACCTTTAAAATTGCTACAGATATTCAATTGGCATCACTGAAGGGCTATGACGAAGGGAAACTGGTACAAATTTTGTCACTATAAGCTTTTGCCTTTGTTTTGTTTGTTTTTGTAATATACCTGGTGGCGCGCAGGGCTTATTCCTGGCTCTGCACTCCTGAGTGAAAGCTCATGGTACTATATGGGGATCAAACCAGAGTTGGCAATATGCAAGGCAAGTGTCTGCCCTACCCACTGAACTACTGCTCTGGGCTCAAATTCCATTATTTAGGATCGAGAGACTTGTGAAAAAAAATCCAGAAACTATTCAAGCAAGAGAGCCCAAACTGGCACATACCTCCAAGAGTGGGATTATTAGTTCCAGCCCAGGAGAGAAAGGACAGAGTGACCAGAAGTGCTTTTACCTGATGAAGAGACTCAGGCCGAAGGCTCCAGAAGTCCCAGACCATGTCTGGATCCTTCAGATGTGTTTGAGGGTTCCTCTTTTGACTGTGGATAAAAGATGGAAACTAAATGGAAAAAGAGAGAGAAACAAAATAAAAAATAAGTTTACAGGAATTATTGTCTAATTATAAATATACATTGTGTACTATTGCACTTAGGAATTATAATTCTGAAAATGAAATGTACTCAACAGACAAACTTGCATGCACCACTTAGAGTATTTTAATAGAATCAAAGTTCTAGTATCTATTTAAGGAAAAATGTACACAAGTATCCAAATACACAATTCCTACTGACTCAGATCACATAATGATACCCTCTCTCTGTCTCTAGGACACCCCTCCCTCTACTTTTCTCTCACCAGGGTAAGGAAAAATCAGACTGTTCCCATAAAGGCCAATGAATCCTGAAATGCCAAATCTGAGACCAATAATAACTGGTTATTCGATCTTACAGAAAAATACAAAACGTGTGATAATAAGACAATCATGCCAACTCAAAGTCTCTTCTATTCAGTGCTTCCCCTCAAAGGACAATCACGATAGAGTATTTGAAGTAAATAAACTCTGTAGCATACAAAATATCACTTCTGGGGGCCTGAGTGATATAACACAGCAGGTAAGGCGTTTGCCTTGCACATGGCTGACCCAGATTTGATCCCAGCATCCCATCTGGTCCCCAGAGCCTGCTAGGAGTGATTGCTGAGTGCAGCCAGGAGTGAGCCCTGAGCACTGCTGGGTGTGGCCCAAAAAGCAAAAAATACAAAACAAAAAACATACAAACAACTTCACTTACCAATATGGCATCCCTTATAAAGAAAATAGGAGTATTATTTCCAACAAGATCCCAGTTACCATCTTCTGTGTAAAATTTCACTGCAAAGCCACGAGGGTCACGAACGGTGTCTGCTGAGCCTGCTTCTCCAGCTGAAAGATTCCAAAGGGGGAAATAAAGCATTTGCTAGAATTCTTTGCATCCAAGAAACCAATCACAAAGAAACACTGAGCCACTTGCCTTTCCATTCCATTTATTTCCTAGAAGTAAATTAGGTATCTGAGTGCCTGGGTTATTTTCTCTACCAACCACAGGATGGTTTAGGTTACACGTTAAAATAATTCACCAAGACTAATAAGGGAGTGGATGTAATAACTGCTGAATAAGATTATGCATTTAACATAAAAAGACAGCTTTGTTCAAACGGGCAATTAAAATTTAAACAAAAACAAGGGAGGAGAATAATTATGACAATTAAGGTAGTGAACAAGAAACTAGATGAACTGTCGAAAGTATGAAGTTAAAACTAATAAGGTAAGTTAAAATGGAGGAATATTCTTCATCTCATTTATTTTTACACTTTACAGTATTTAAAAAATGCACAAACACAAACTAAACACTGTTTCATCTCTGAAACAGCAGTCATCTCACTGGCAAAGTAGGTCTACTAATCAATGTCATCAAACCATTAATAATTAACAATCAATAACACCCTCCCTACCTATGAATGGAGTCACCTATGATCATGGTAACTGAGAAGATCCTCAAGCCATACTTGCTTGAATTGTGAAACAATGGGAAAAGATCTTTCCAAAGCCTACAGAACGAGGTGGCTGAAGCATTAGCCTGATTTCCCACAACCTCAGCAAACAGAATTACTTAGTAACTTTCCACAGGTCTCAAAAACTATTTCTCCTACTGTAAAGCCTTGACAATTTGGAAAAGTGCTTGTAGGTTAGTTTTTCTTTTTTCTAATTTGAAATGAAGTGTTTGTGTGTTTTTTTAATGAAGTTGCAAATGTCAAAGCTACTAAAAACACGTTCGTTCTAGCCTAGCATACACTGGAACTTACCAACAGTGGAGAATCGGACAGCAATGGGAGTCCTCTTCCCAACATGCTCGAATACCTTGGCCTTGGTGTATTTGGTAATGTCATGTGTGACCTCAAAGTAGCCAAAGGCCCCTGGGGAGGAAAAAAACACAGAAATCTTCATTGTGAAACTTTCAGTCACACCATCAGGTCCTCAACAGACATGTGGGTGATAAGGAAAACTGACAGTTCAGCACTGGGCTTATGGGGTAAAAAAGCAATATCCCCATTAGCATTAGGTTCTTAACTGAGTGAGACTCGTCTGGGGCTGGAAAGAGGCAGATGTGAGTGATGCTGGTAGGTTCTGACAAAGATGTCCTTTGAGCTTCTAGGCCTCAGAGGGTTTTCAAACACATTTTGAATTTGGGAAAGAGATGGGTGTTGAAATATTGTATGTCTAGGGCTGGAGCCATAGCATAGCAAGTAGGGCATTTGCCTTGCACATGACCAACCCAGGTTCAATCCCAGGCATCCCATATGGTTCTGTAAGCCTACCAGGAGTAATTTTTTGGTTCTTTTTTTTTTTTTTTTTTTTTGGTTTTGGGTCACACCCATCAGTGCTCAGGGGTTACTCCTGATTCTGCACTCAGAAATCATTCCTGGTAGGCTCAGGGGACCAGTCATTTCTGAGCACAGAGTCAGGAGTAATTCCTAAGCACCACTGGGTGCCCCCCCCCAAAACAAGAAAAGAAATATTGTATGTCTGAAACCCAATCATGAATAACTCTGTAATTTCACCATGACTAATTAAGAAAAAACAAGATTTAAAAATTTAATAAAGAAAAACCTGAAAGAACAGAGTAAAGGAGGGAAAAAGCAGTAGATTAGACAATGAATAAAAAATGCAAAGTACACCAATAGCATCAGAAAACCTCACGATGAGAAAGTCAACTTCTAAAAAAAAAAAAAAAAAAAAAAGCTGAAGCAGCTGACAGTTGAAGTTTCTTATCTAAAAGAGGAGATAATAGATATGAGTCTGAATTGCAAGTCCAAGTAAATAAGGAAGTAAAATTTTTTTTTTCTTTCTATTAAGCTTTCTTTTTCCTACTGAGGTTTTTCTTTTCTTTAAAACACCCCTCCCCTAGGGTCAGAGAGATGGTACAGCAGGTAGGGGCTTGCCTTGCATGTGGCCAACCTAGGCCTGATTTCCCAGCACCCCATAGAGTCCCCCAAGTCCCTTTAGGAGTGATCTCTGAGTGCAGAGCCAGAAGTAAGCCCTGAGCACTGCCAGGTATGGCCCAAAACCAAAAAAAAAAAAAAAAAAAAGGAATAAATAAAAAATTTATAAAGCAAAGCACCAGGGCCAAAGAGATAGCACAGCGGTAGGGCATTTGCCTTACACACAGCCAATCCAGGATGAATCATGGTTCGATCCCTGGTATCCCATATGGTCCCCCAAGCCAGGAGCGACTTCTGAGCACATAGCCAGGAGTAACCACTGGGTGTCACCAGATGTGGCCCAAAAAGCAAAAAAAAAAAAAAAAAAAAAGCATCACTCCCATTCCCTACCATCTATTATTTATTTCTGTAATAAAAACAAATGGTGTTCAGAAGCTATTACTAATAATATGCTCAGGATAAACCCTTAGCATAGTTCAGGGAATCTACACAGTGCCCAGGATCAAACCAAACCAGGCTCAGCATCTGAAACACCACGTTCAGCCTTGTAGTTACGAAAGCCATAACCCTCTACAGCACAGGAGCACAAAACTCACCTGCTCCTTTGGCATGCACAACTCTCTCGGGAATTCTCTCTCGGTCAAAGTGAGCCATTTCATCTGTAAAAACCACATCCTGAACCAGGAGGGGCCCTTTAGGGCCTGCTGTCATTATGTTAAGCTTGTCTCCAATGGGATTTCCAGCTCCAGTGGTCAGGACATCGGGCTTCTGTATAAGCATGAAGGGGAAGAGAAGGCAGGGAAGTCAGTACAGAGGAGTGGGGTTCATCATAGTTCAACTTCGGTACCTTCTGTGCAAACTCTCTGCAGTTCCTGTGTCCTGAAATGCTACAAGAGAGCCTGTGGCTTTGAAAAATCTCAGCAACACCCTGTTAGAGATCAAGGCATAAGCACTGAAACATGACTAAATAAAATGACCCTCTGCTAGGCCCCTTACTGCATACAGGTACCAAGCTCAAGATGAAAAGAGATGAGGCCAGAGCGATAGCACAGCAGTTAGGGCAGGGGTCTCAAACTCGCGGCCGGCAGGCCATTTGCGGCCCTCCGTACAACATTTTGTGGCCCACAGCCGGCATTCAAATATCGCAGTATTCGCGATTATTCGCTTACCGAATAATAGCAATAAAAATCGCATTAGTAAGAAGAAAATTGCATTAAACATTCGCATACCCTGAGCAGTTCCGTTTGGGGTATGCAAATGTTTAAGGCAATTTTTTGCGATTTTTTTCATACTAATGCGATTTTTTATTGCGAATATTTGGTAAGCAAATAATCGCGAATACTTTGCGCCTAACGCAGATGTCATTTTCACTGATCCTGCCCACTGTCCCTTGCATTATCAGAGGCCTAAGGGAGAGAAGGGAGAGAAGTTTATTACAGAATTAGATTTTGTCATACCTTCATCATGACTTCATCAAAGCCTGCAGTAAAAAGAAAGATTGATGACGAGCACAATTTCAGGAAAAGTGGGAGATGCCGTATTTCTTTGTTGAGCACAGGGGCATCCCCACATGTTTTATTTGCTCAGAGAAAGTTGCAGTGCACAAGGAATACAACTTGAAACGCCATTATTCAACTAAACATGCTGAGGAATGTGCAAAATATCAAGGAAATGAGAGAGCCAAGCAGGTTGCCAGTCTTAAAGCATGTCTAATGAGGCAACAAGATTTCTTCAAGAAAGCAACCAAAGAGAATGTTGCATCTGTCGAAGCTAGTTACATGGTTAGTGAGATGATCGCTAAGGTAGGGAAACCATTCACAGAAGGAGAGTTTGTTAAAAAATGCATGTTGGGGCCGAAGAGATAGCATGGAAGTAAGGCGTTTGCCTTTCATGCAGGAGGTCATCGGTTCGAATCCTGGTGTCCCATATGGTCCCCTGTGCCTACCAGGAGCAATTTCTGAGCCTGGAGCCAGGAATAACCCCTGAGCACTGCCGGGTATGACCCAAAAACCACAAAAAAAAAAAAAAATGCATGTTACAGGCTGCAAGTATTATCTGTCCAGAAAAGAAAGGTCAGGTTAGCAAAATCAGCCTTTCTGACAACACTGTGGCAAAGTGCATTTCTGACATGTCAAGTGACATTTATCATCAACTGTGTGAGAAAGCCAAATGTTTTGATGCATATCAGTTGCTCTTGATGAGGGCACAGATATAACAGGCACTGCGCAGCTCACAATTTATGTCCATGGTGTTGATTGCAATTTTGAATTGACAGAGGGGCTGCTCACAATAATTCCAATGCATGGCCAGACCACTGCTAAGGAGATATTTCGGCATCTGTGTGATGTTATTGAGAATGCAGGTTTGCCATGGAAGAGGTTTGTTGGAATAATAACCGATGGAGTGCCATCGATGACAGGGAGGAAAAATGGACTGGTGGCACTTGTTCAAAAAACAACTTGAAGAGGAGGGTGTAGAGAAGGCCACTGCTCTTCACTGCATTATCCATCAGCAGGTCCTTTGCAGTAAATGCCTGCCGTGTGACAATGTGATGTCTGTTGTTGTGAAATGCATCGACCAAATCAGATCCAGGGGCTTAAAGCATAGGAGGTTCCATGCTTTTTTAGAGGAAATGGAGTCAGAATATGGAGATGTGCTCTATTTCACTGAGGTACGTTGGCTCAGCAAGGGAAATGTCCTGAAAAGATTTTTTGAGTTGAGAGAAGAAGTGAAAGCCTTCATGGAGAAGGATGGAAATGCTGTTTCTGAGTTGAGTGAGCACAAATGGCTCATGGACTTAGATTTTCTTGTTGACATTACACATAAGCTGAATGTACTAAACAAGATGTTACAAGGCCCGGGGCAGCTTATCGGTGCTGCCTATGACAATGTGAAAGCATTCTCCACAAAACTTGTGTTATGGAAATTCCAGCTCTCTCAGACAAACTTTTGCCATTTCCCAGTATGCAAGGAACTTGTGGATGCAGGCATACCATTGAGTGGTGAGAAATATGTTGATGCTATTTGTAAGCTAGAGAAGGAATTTGATCACAGATTTTCAGACTTCAAAAAGCACAGAGCCACTTTCCAAATTTTTGTGGACCCCTTTTCCTTTGATGTGCAAGATGCCCCTCCTGTGCTTCAAATGGAGCTCATTGACCTGCAATGCAACTCTGATCTCAAAGCCAAGTTCAGGAAGATTAGTGGAAAAGCAGACACGCATGGGCAATTTTTGAGAGAATTGCCCCCTAGCTTCCCTGAGCTTTCCCGAATGTTCAAGCGCACCATGTGCCTTTTTGGGAGCACATATTTGTGTGAAAAGTTATTCTCCACATTGAACTTTAATAAGTCAAAGTACAGGTCTAGACTTAATGATGATCATCTTCAAGCCATACTGAGGGTCTCAACTGCTTCCTCTCTAAAGCCAAATGTGGTTCAGATTTGTGAGAAGAAGCATTGTCAAGTCTCTGGCAGCAAGGAACAGGCAAAAGATGCCAGGTTCAGAAGAACTGTTCATGATCTTCACTCAATGTTCTATTCATGTTCAGAAGAAATAATTAAAACTGTTAATAATGACGTTTGAGGACTTTTTTTGTGAAATCCCTTATGCAGCCCTGCCTCACCCTGACTGCCTCCTGCGGGCCCCAGGTAAATTGAGTTTGAGACCCCTGAGTTAGGGCATATGACTTGCACGCAGTCGACCCAGGTTCGATCCTTAGAATCCATATGGTCCCTCAAGTCCACCAGGAGTGATTTCTAAGTGTAGAGCCAGGAGTAATCCCTGAGTACCATTGAGTTGGGGGGGCCGGGGCACAAAAACAGGTAATACAGTGAAGAGTTTACTAAATAAAAAGAAAAATCTTTTATTTTATTCTCTTAGAGAGGACACTCTCAGTGATAATCAGAAGCTGTGAAGCCCATACCTAGGGGTGAGGAGAAGGAGCATGCAATGCCATAGACTTGCATGTTCTAGGCATTTGCTCTCTCACTTGAACGAGGCCCTCCCAGCTTTGGGACCATGAAAAGAAAATTTTTACAAAATCATTTCTGAAAAAAATGTGTCAGGCATTTGGAACAAGGGCTCTGTGGGACAGTGAATATCCACAGAAACGTTACAATGCTCTGCCCTGTAGGGAGCTTATGCCCTTGTTTTACAAGCAACAGACAAAAGAAAGAAGGCCCAGTGATGATGCCATTGCTGGGTTTCCTCTAGTAAGATGATGAATGTTTCTTATGGAAAATTAACCCAAAGACAATGAGAAAAACAATGCCAATGATTGTACTAAATTTTCCATTTCACGTGGTAACCACCTCTCTGACCAGATATGCAAGGCATTATCTCAGCTCCTTTCCCTCACATTATCTTATTTAAGTCTCCCCAATCATCCAATTAGATCAACATTACGATTCCATCCTAATGAGCCATGTTACACATCCCAAGAATTTAAGTAACTTTGCAAACAGCAATGCTGCAGCACGGGTTTGCCTGTTGCATCATCAACCAAGAGAGCAAAATCAGTTCTTCCAACTTACTGATCACTTTTTGGTGAGAATTTTTTCCAAGATAAAAGAGCTTTTCTGATTCTGCATGTGAAAGAGATCTTACTACTTGGGGACAGCAGCATTTACTAAGCATATTAAAAGCATGTGCTGATGTGTTCACATCTTCTGGGCTGCTAATTACACAGGATATGCACATGTCCCTTTCTGCACCTTTTGTTTTTGTTCTTTGTTTGTTTGTTTGTTTGTTTGTTTTTGGGTCACACCTGGCAGTGCTCAGGGATTACTCCTGGCTCTACACTCAGAAATCACCCTTTAGGCTTGAGAGACCATATGGGATGCCAGGATTTGAACCACCGTCCTTCTGCATGCAAGGCAAACGCCTTATCTCCATGCTATTTCTCCAGCCCCTTTTCTGCACCTTTTGACCCTTTATACCTGCTGCCACCTGCTGCCACCCCTCAACTGGTCCAAAGGTGTATTCCTGTGCCCTACAGAACAAGATATTTGTATGCATCACTGTTTTTTTTCCCCCTCTCAAACGCAGGACATTCTTTTTATATAGAGATCCCTGATAATTGTCATGGTGTTTGGCATGTGTACAAACAATGGGTGAGAATTCAATGTGCAAATAATAAACTGGGGTCCAAAATAAAATGCCATAAAAAATTATTTCCAAGCAGAAAGATGAAGTAGCAATTGGCCATCTCTCACTTTCTCTCTCTCTTTCTCTCTCTTTCTCTCTCTCTGTCTCTCTCTTTCTTTCTGTCTCTCTCTCCCCATCTCTCTCTCTCTCTCTTCCCATCTCTCTTCCCATCTCTCTAAAAGAGAAAAAGACCTGAAGTCTTAAACTTCAAATTCTGAAACACCTCTAGGTAAACTTGCTACGAAAACTACTGCAGCAATTGGCAAAAACATACTCAGTGAAGGCAAGTGCCACACTAACAAGAGGTCAAAAGTTAACGTAAAATTCCATTTGGCTGTTTTTGGGGTTTTTTTGTTTTGTTTTGTTTTGTTTTTTGGCTAGAACTGAGACTTGAATAGTGAGGCTGGCTCTCTGGTCAAAGATCCTGACAGTTTCCACATACTAGTGGAAATAGCACCCTATGCTCATAGAGTTCTAAGAATTTACCAAACCTCCTAGGGGAAGGGACTGGGTAAAGGGTAGAAGAGATGAGCAGGATGTAGAATACAGACTTGAAGTCATAGCGCATACACTGGTGCAGAAGCTACAGATGTTGATACATGATGATGCATATTTAAAACTTACGTGTTATTATAATGCAATCGCAGTGCCCAAAAAATGGGGGGACACACCTGGCAGTGTGTTATTCCTGGCTCTGCCCTCAGGGATCACTACTGGAGGAACTCACAGATCATATGGGATGCTGGGGATCAAACCCCAGTCAGCCATGTGTAAAGCAAATGTTCCCCCCGTTCTATTGCTCTGGTCCAAAAAATATTTTTTAAAACTATTGTTGAATACAAACCAACTCCAAATCCCTGAGGCTTGTGATGATATCTTCCCAGTTTCAAAATATACCTTTTATCTCCTCAGGAAATTACTGCCTACCACTATTTATTTCACAAAAGGCCATACTTCGCCTACAATATACACTAAGACTGCCCTGTACCCCTTGTTTCTTGGGCAGAGGCGATGCCAAAATGCTTCGGAATCCACCCCCATTGAATCCAGGGGAAAAGAGAGGCTTCCCTTACTAAGCAGTTTGGGGATAGGCTCTGACTGTTCTTTTTGGGGTATTGCCTAAGAGAGAACAGATGCTTCCTGCTCCCTGGGCCATGGGACTGGTCCACTCCAGAGCTGCCTAAAATGTAGGGTGGAAAATCGATTCTCAGAGGCAATGACCTCGAATTGAGATCTCTCAATCAAAATCCCTGGGCTGCCTTCTCCAAACAAGTCCTTGGCAATAACAAGCAGGCTATTTTGATTCCCAGCCAGCCTGCTGAGTTCTAGGTGTTCTCTCAGTTTGGCTAAGGGTCACATGTGGTTGGTAGGGGACAGAGAAGCAATCTTAAACCACTTAAACCCCCAAAGAACTACAACAGAAGAACTGCTTCTTGCAGCAGACATTTTTCTACCCTCTTTCTTCTGGTGATGAACTTAATTCATTTCAGATCTTTTTTATAAACATCTAAAATGCCCAGGTTTGAATGTTTTTGTTTTGTTTGTTTGTTTGTTTGGGGGCCACACCAGCAATGTTCAGGATTACACCTAGCATTGCACTTAGGAATTGCTCCTGGGGGCACTCAGGGATATGGGATGCTGGGATAGAACCCGATTTGAGTATGTGCAAGTACTCTACCCACTGTACTATCACTCTGGTTTGTTTTGCTGGGTTTTTGTTTTGTTTTGTTTTTTTGTTTTTTGGGTCATACTCAGCAGTGCTCAGGGGTTACTCCTGGCTCTAAGCTCAGAAATCGCCCCTGGCAGGCTTGGGGGACCATATGGGATGCCGGGATTCGAACTGCTGTCCTTTTGCATGCAAGGCAAACTTACCTCCATGCTATCTCTCCGGCCCGGGTTTTTGTTTTTTAATGAAGACTACACTAAGAAAAGTCAATACAAAAAAATTAGGAAAAGCTGAAGCCAGTGTGGAAAATGCCTGGTAACACTGTACCCAGTGTGCATGTAGACTGGTCTGTGGAAAACATGTTAGCACATTCAATTAAAGCAGAGAGAGATGGTAAGCTTGGCTCTGAACCTAAAACAGATATCAGGCAATCAGCCCTGCCCAGGAATTAGTATTGGCTCCTTTCCAGGGGGCTTATCATCAGGAGGAAGAAGAAGAAGAAGAAGAGGAAGAAGAAGAAGAAGAAGAAGAAGAAGAAGAAGAAGAAGAAGAAGAAGAAGAAGAAGAAGAAGAAGAAGAAGAAGAAGAAGAAGAAGAAGAAGAAGAAGAAGAAGAAGAAGAAGAAGGGAAGGAAGGAAGGAAGGAAGGAAGGAAGGAAGGAAGGAAGGAAGGAAGGAAGGAAGGAAGGAAGGAAGGAAGGAAGGAAGGAAGGAAGGAAGGAAGGAAGAAAGAAAGAAAGAAAGAAAGAAAGAAAGAAAGAAAGAAAGAAAGAAAGAAAGAAAGAAAGAAAGAAAGAAAGAAAGAGAGAGAGAAGGAGGGAGGGAGGGAGAGAGAGAGAGAGAGAGAGAGAGAGAGAGAAAGAAAGAAAGAAAGAAAGAAAGAAAGAAAGAAAGAAAGAAAGAAAGAAAGAAAGAAAGAAAGAAAGAAAGAAAGAAAGAAAGAAAGAAAGAAAGAAAGAAAGAAAGAAAGAAAGAAAGAAAGAAAGAAAGAAAGAAAGAAAGAAAGAAAAGAAAGAAAGAAAGCCTCTCTCACAGGCCACGTAGTTCTAAATGTTTTTTACTCCATGCTACAGTAACCTGAGAACACTGAGTTCTATAGAAAACCCACAATATAATTATTTGAGTACACGTTAATGATTTTATGAATCACAGAAACTTCCGAGAATGATTTTTTAGAAAAGAAGTTTTTAGCAGAAAATCAAGGAATTTTGCTTTAAGCAAAATTAGCTACCACTAATATTCTGTGCTTAAAAGCTATCATTAATATTTTTAATAATAATAATAGTAAAAATCATTTAGCCATAACTTTAAATCAGTTATAAGTAGGAAAGTTTCTGATAGAAGAATTTAGGGGAAAGCCCATAGCATAAAACCTGACAGTTAGAGACACTTGAAGGACAGTTACAGATTCATATGACTTGAAAGACTTTGACAGATTTATATGAGTGTCCCTATACTAAAGCAGAAGTAGATCAGGTAAAGGAAACGGGATTTCTTATGTTCCTAATAAAAAGCAAGGCACACTATGATTATATCTAATACAGGGCAAAAATGGGAACCACCTATAGATAGGACTAGATGGCCCACTTAGCATAGGATTAACTACACCTGATCCCTCACCTTATATAGGAGTGTATGATGAGGCTGGTAACAGAGAAGTGGTACATGAAGGAAAAAAGAGTGTCTTATTATAAACTGCCCTTTTTAGAAATATTATTAAGAGCATTGCCTCTTTAATTTCATCTTACACAGGAACTAAAGGATTTACAAAAAAAAAAAAGCAAATAAATAAGGCTGTGGAAGGCTTGGACCAAAGCAGTACATAATTGGAGACCTAAATGTGAACTTCCAGACATAGATTTAAAATGGTGGATTTATAACATATTAATTATAACAAAAATCCTGCTCACAACCCAGGCTGGGCAGGTTTCTATAAGCAAGCAAATATAAACCACATTAACTATTAGTCTTAGGTCATATAGTAAATGTAGACAATCACCAGAGTGCCATTGTTTAAAGATTCGATCTAACCCTTGATAATGTCAGCATGCCTAAAAAATTGCTGATATGTGTTAAACATATGTTGGAATGAGCAACCTGTAAATTGATGTATTTTTGCCAATATCCTGCTGTTAGATGTATAAATAACCTAGAGAAATAAATGCAGTTGCTCAGTAGCTGAGGCTCAAGCGAAAGCTCTTAGCCACTTTCCAGCACCCAAAACTTCGAGTCTTTTGTTACGCCAACCCCTTGCCCACCCGTCTTCCGAGGAGAACCGGAGTGCTGCCCTCCGACGGCTGAGCGGTCTGCGGCAATAAGGGGATTAGCAAAGGGTAACAGGCACTTTGGTGGTAATGATGTGTAATACTGTACATCAAAAATCATGAATGTTAATACTATTGTAAACATGTATCTAAATTACAATTCTAAAAAAAGTAAACGGCGAAGGCAGAGGGGATGTAGAATAGAAGTAATAGCCTTGCATATGTGAGGGCCTGGTTAGGGTTAGGTCTGGGACACCACAAAAAAAAAAAAAAAAAAAAAAAAAAAAAAACAAGAACAAAACACAAATGGTTCTGTTAGTAGGAGCCAAGTTCAGTGAAAATGTAACAGATAATCTCAGGAGTGCTAACTATTTCTGTCTGTTGCAGTCAGTCCATGGCCTTAGAGTACCAACAAAGTCAAGTGCTCAGCAGGACAACAGATTGGGTAAGAATTGCTTGTACCTGGTATAGAATTACTCTGGGGAGAAGCTAGAACAAAATAAAAGTAGAAATTATTCCCAGGATCCTGGAAAAAATAACTAGTGAGGGAGTTACAGGATAAAATAAAAAGGGGCTTTTAGAACAAGATACAAGTGAGATCTCAACATTCAATGGCTGGACTGGCCAAGCTCACCTGCTTCCTACCAACCAGGAAAATGTTGGTCTTTCAAGCCCACCCAGTTCCTACTACGATGGACAAAAGTAAAACTATCCCAGTAGCTCTCTTCCTGTTAAGCTGCCAATGTTTCCAGAAATGTTCAAAACACAGACACTGCTTTTCAATAATTAGCAAACACTTGGTATCACTCTACCAAAAATAAACCATATTAATGCAAAGAAGTAGCTGCTGCAAAAGGAAACTTTCTGTTTAAACTGCCTTTATTTGATAAGGCTGGTAGTGCAGAGAAAGCACCAAGCCATTCTATCTTCTAAAGAGGGAAATAAGAGGAAGAGGGAGCAAGAAAGGCTCAAGAAATAAAAGATATCTGAGCCACAATTGTCAAAGACTTCTATATGCTTTATAGTAGGAATGACAGTAGTCACAGAAAGAAAATTGAGAACAAAAATAAGAAAAAATAGAGAGTTGTTTGTTTAGCATTTGCAATTAATCTCTTTGTTTTGACCATGAGAAAGACTATGGAGTGGTCTAAATATTGTCTAGAAAATGAAAGCTTTGAAATTTTGATTCCATTTCTTATAGTCTCTCTATACCTAAGTGTGTGATAGAATACAAGTATGCACAATTATTTTCAGTCACCCTTTCTGTATAGATCAATGTAGAGGCACACAGTTATATCAATGTAGCTATTATCCAGATGCCCAAAAAGAGAAAAATAAGAACCTTCATGAGCTCTGATGTTATGACTCACTGGCAGAAATTTACAGCCTAAGGACCCAATCTCTCTCCCATGTCACCAGGAAGTCATTTTTAAAGGGCAATCCTTGGGAGCCAGAGCAATGGAACAACAGGTAAGATGTGTTTGCTTGCACACGGCCGACCAGAGTTCGATCTTTAGCATCCCATGTGGTTCCCCAAGTACTGCTAAGTATGATTCCTGAGTACAGGGCCAAAAGTAATCCCTGAGCATTGCTGGGTGTGGCCCCAAAAGAAAACAAAACAAAAAGGTAACCCTGAAAATTTTCAAACACACCCATATTTAAGGGATCAAGGCCTAAATATCCCAAAGGAAAAGCCCTGGGCATGCTAAGTCAGATCCACAAAGTAACCCGTTTACATTCCACTCCAGACTGAAAGTATCTGGAGAACTAACTCCTCTCCTCTCCTTTACTTTTGGAGAAAAAGAAATAAAGACTTTCAAGAAGACAACTTGCATCACCAGATCGCTCTAAAAAACATCTGATTTGGGCCCGGAGAGATAGTACAGCGGCATTTGCCTTGCAAGCAGCCGATCCAGGACCAAAGGTGGTTGGTTCAAATCCCGGTGTCCTATATGGTCCCCCGTGCCTGCCAGGAGCTATTTCTGAGCAGACAGCCAGGAGTAGCCCCTGAGCACCGCCGGGTGTGGCCCAAAAACCAAAAAAAAAAAAAAAAAAAAAAAAAACACAACATCTGATTTGATGCTTCCCGTTCACTGGTCAACAACAAAATCTGATGAGGCAGAGAAAAGCCCAATCAAGCATATTCCCACTAGCTAACAATCTGCTCCAAACAAGAATATAGGCATTCTGCATGCAATTCTAACCATTCCAACATGTAAATCTCTCACAGTCCTCTGTAAAATAAAAACAAACTGGAAATTGGGAGGGAAGTTAATGACAGAACTCTGCCCACTTCTATAAAGCAGGGAAATCAGGGGAGGTTTAACTAATCATATATATAATCACTACTAATCATCATCATTTTTTTTTTTTTTTGGTTTTTGGGCCACACCCGGCGGCGGTGCTCAGGGGTTACTCCTGGCTGTCTGCTCAGAAATAGCTCCTGGCAGGCACGGGGGACCATATGGGACACCGGGATTCGAACCAACCACCTTTGGTCCTGGATAAGCTGCTTGCAAGGCAAACGCCTCTGTGCTATCTCTCCGGGGCCCCATCATCATTTTCTAACAGAAATGTGTCTTATTTTTTGAGCCATACCTGGTAGTGCTAAAGGGCTAGTCCTGGCTCATTGCTCAGGGGTCACTCCTGGCAATACTAGGGGCCCCTACAGAGCTTAAAATCAGTCCCAGGCATCCTGCATACGAAGCATGTTCTTCAGCCCGTTGAGCTATCATCACTCTAGTCCCAGAAATTTTTATCCTAACAGATATATTTTACGTCAGGAATTTGAAAGATTCTAACTTTTTTAAAGTGACCATTTGTGCATCACCTTATTACATGAATATGCAGCACACATTTGACTCTCTGGCCTAGATAATGCAGTGGGGTAGACAACCTGACACAAAGGTGGACTACATTTCCCAGCCTCCCTCAACAGTAGGTGTGACCATCTGGCTGAAATCTAGACCACATAACGTGTGAACCATTTTCACTAGACCCTCTTCCAACTCAAGTCACTCTGGCTCAATAGGAGAGAACTAAATTTCAAAGTGAGATCAATTGTCACAGCACTTGGCCAAATATGATTTAACTTTAAAAAAGAGTTAGGAATCAAAATAAAGAGACAATCCAATTTTTAAAAGGGTAAAAAAATATTTGAACAAATACATCAGCAGAACATGTTATCAATAGATGTTATGTTATCAATAGCTTAATCAACAGACTACAAGGACATGAAAGAATCAGTGGTCATCAGAGCAATGTAAATTAAAACCAAAAGGACAGAGCACCTCACATCACCAACCAAGTCAAGTTAAAACTTAAAATCTGGGCCAGAGAGATAGTAAAGGGGTAAGACACCTGCCTTGCTCGCACTGACCAGATTCGCCCCTTAGCAGCATGTATGGCCCCCTGACCACCACCAAGAATGATCCCTGAGCAGAGAGCTAGGGATAAAGTACCCTGAGCGCTACCAGGAGTATTCTAAAAACAAAAGCTGGACAATATCAAAACTTGGCAGGAGGAAGAGGAGCAAATGAAACTCTCTTCCATGGTTAATTTAAGTGTTAGATGACACTACCAGTTTGGAAAAGTCTTAGCAAGTTGTCATGAATCACTCGCATACTCTGTGACTTAGCAATTCTACGCCTGTTTATTTCTTAAGAGAAATGAAAGGCCTAAATGAAATGCACTAAAAGACTTGGATCCAACTTTTCATAGAAGATTAATTCTTAATAACCAAACACTGGAAATAGCCTCAGTGTACAGCAACAAGATAAATAAGTGGATAAACAAAAGCTATTCATGGAATGGAGAGAGAGGACAGTAGGGAAGGGTTTGCCTTGCATGTGGCTGACCCAGGTTCCATCCCAGGCATCCCTGAGTCTGCTAGGAGTAATTTCTGAGAATAGATTCAGGAGTAAACACCAGGTGTGACAAATTAAAATTTTTTAATCATGGGGGTTGGAGAGCTGGTTGGGCCTTTGTCTTGCATGTGGCCAACCTGAGTTCTATTCCCAGCATTCCATATAGTCCCCTGAGTTGGCCAACAGTAATTTTTGAGTGCAGAACCAGGAGTTAGTCCTTAGAACAGCAGAGTGTGACCCAAAATTAAAAAAAAAAAAAAAAACTTTTTAAAATTAAAATAGCAAATACCTAGCAGATAGTAGTTAAAAAGAACTACTGATAAACCTTAATAAATAAATAAATTTATTCATTAAATAAATCTTAAAGTAATTTTTCTCTTTTTTAATCTTAAAATAGTTTGCTGAAGAGAAGTAGTGTCAGGGGAGAAAGCTAAAATGTGAGAGTTAGGGGCCGGAGAGATAACACAGCGATAGGGCATTTGCCTTGCATCCGGCTGACACAGGAGGGACTCAGTTCAATTCCCAGCATCCCTGTGAGCCCCCAGCCTGCCAGGGGCAATTTCTCAGTTAAATTCAGAACCAGGAGTAACCCCTGAGCATCACTGTATGTGGCCCAAAACCCAATCAATCAATCAATAAATAATTTTTTTTTAAATTTTTAAAATAGGGCTGGTGAGATGGCGCTAGAGGTAAGGTGTCTGCCTTGCAAGCACTAGCCAAGGAAGGACCGCGGTTCGATCCCCTGTCATCCCATATGGTCCCCCCAAGCCAGGGGCAATTTTTGAGCACTTAGCCAGGAGTAACCCCTGAGCATCAAACGGGTGTGGGCCCAAAAACCAAAAAAAAAAAAAAAAAAAAGTTTTTAAAATAAAATAAAATCTGAATTAAGACCCTTGAAATATACTTTACTAATAGAGCAAATGTATATCCACAATCTGTGTTGCAAATACTGTAAATACAAATCAAACATCTTTTTAAAGTGTTAGAGAAGAAAATACCTAAATTGATTTTTTTTTTTTTAAAAAAAATCACTGGAGGAGCTGGAGAGATAAGACAGTGGGTAAGGCACTTGCCTTGTATGTTGCCAACCTGGGTTTGATCCCAGTATCCTATGTGGTACCCACGTCTGCCAGGAATGATTGCTGAGCTAAGCTCAATGCCAGAAGTAACCCTGAGTATCACCAAATGTGACCCAAAAATCAAATTAAAAATAAAAATCACTGGAGCCAGAGAGTCAGCACAACTGGGACACAGGAGGCACAAATCCAATACCCAACATTACATGATCCACCAAGCACCGCCAGAAACAGAGCAGAACTAGGAGTAACTTCTGAGCATCATTAGTTATATAACCATATCTAATGGTTTTTGGACTACACCCGGTGGTGCTCAGGAGTTACTCCTAGCTCTGCACTCAGAAATTTCTCTTGGCAGGCTCTGGGGACCATATGGGATGCTGGGAATCAAACCTGGTCCATCCCGGGTCAGCTGCATGCAAGGCAAATGTCCTATCACTGTGCTATGACTCTGGGCCCTGGAACAAAAAATTAATTATTTTTCAGTCTTTGGTGGTGGAGATTTAGCTTAGCCTTGCATATATAAAGCTAGGCAATTCCTGACACCACAAAGAGAGACAGAAAAGCAGAATCAAAGACAGAAACAAAGAGATCAGAGAGAGAGAAATTTTTATCTTTAGTCCTAGTGGGTATATCTAGCATGCAGAGACCTGGAACACCCATTTTCCCTGATTAAAAATAATAATAGTACATTTTTTAAAAATTTATTTAGGAACAAGAAAGATATACAGCAGGTAAGACACTTGCTTTGCACATGGCCAATTTGGGTTTAATTCTTGGCAACCTATATATTTCCAGGGCCCTGTAAAAAATGATCTCTGGGCAGAGTCAGCAGTAAGCTCTGCACAGAAGAGGGTGTGGCCCAAAAGCAACTAGATGAAAAATCAAAACAGGATTTTTGAAAAATACCTGGAAAATAACATGAGGAAGCTCTCTAGGGGGACAATAATTTTCTCTATCTTGATAAGGGAATAGATTTACAAGTATATACACTTATGAAAACATTATAGAATGGTAGATGTATCACATTTGCTTACTTCATGATATTTTTTTTTATATTTAAGTATTTTATGTTTGTTTCAAAATTGCAACACAAAATTAACAGGGAAAGGTACAGGTGTCTTCCTAAGTGGAGGCTGTAGAGGGCCTCTCAGACTAGTTTACACCAACATCCCAGCGACAGGAACTGCCAAGTCAGGTTCACATGGGGCTGCACATGACATGCAATCACTTCAGTACTGTTCAGTGATCCAGCATTGCCACAATGTCCAAGGGAAAAATGCGTTTCCAGTACACCAAAGGGGAAGACGCTGCCTGTGAGCCCAAGGCACCACTCTGAAAGTTCCTGTTGTACTTTCACTCAGGCCCCCTGAATGCATCTTTAAGGGACACTGAGTGAGGGGTGTGTGTGGACAGTGTGTTGTGTGGGGAAGGGCCACTCCTGCTGGTGAAGGCCATAGGGTTTTGGAGGTCAGCCCCAGGTCCTCAAGTATTTCGTGGCTGGGGAGCCTGTTTTGTTCTGCATTCTGGCAGTGCCTGGCCCAGCGGATCATTCTCCTAGGAGCCTATGCACCCTGATGGCACCAAGAGTGTGTGAGCCCAGCGGCACCGAGGTCAGACTATGGTTCACTTCAGGAAGTACTTCATGATATGTTAAGTATTACCTTAGAAACAAACATTGATAACTGTTTTTTATGGGTTAAGTTTGACATTTAAAACTTACTCTAAAATACACCCCTCAAGAGGGTGCTCATGGCTATCTGAAAAGACAGAATAACAAGCAGTAAAAGATACAAAGTGGTGGATATATGGGTCAAGACTGTATAATCCTTTCAACTTTTCTGGAAGCTTGAGATTTTTTTTTTCCTTTGAATTGTTATGGGAGTCACTCCTAAAGAAGCTCAGACTGGCACTACCAAAGCCAGAAGTACCCAGGGGCCACCGGAGCCACACCCAGTAATGGGGTGAGGGGAGAGGGTCATGTGTTGATGGGATTAAACCCAACATATGTACTACCATCCAGAAGATACCATATTCCTGGTCCCTGAGATATTTTTCATTATAAAATATTAGAAAATTAAATAGCCTATGTGATGTGTGCAAACTTTCTCTGGGAAGGCCCTCAGAAGGGAATTGGTTCAAAGAAATGAGAGGCCAGAGAGACAGCAAACAGCAGGGCATCTGCCTTGCACTCGAGCAAGCAGGGACAGACCTAGGTTCAATCCCTGGCATCCCATATGGGCCCCCGAGCCTGCCAGGAGCGATTTCTAAGCACAGAGCAAGGAGTAACCCCTGAGTGCCATTGGGTGTGGCCCAAAAACAAAACAAAAATTAATTAATTAATTAATTAGATTTAAAAAAAAAAAAGAAAAAGAAATGAGCAGTTTTCACTCAAAGAAGCAAGCAGAAGGCACAAAAAAACACCAGTGGCAATGCCAAGCAGGCCAGTGGATAGAGTGCTGAGAGAACCTCAGGACAAGAAGACAGCGAGTTTCAACAATGACACCCCAATTACAGGTGTGCTTGGGTATAAAATAAAAATATAAAATATAATCCACATGTTGGATGAGGCCGCCCCAGACACCATGGTTTTTTTTGGGGGTTTTTTTTTTTTTTTTTTTTTTTTTTTTTTGGTTTTTGGCTTTTGGGTCACACCCAGCAGCACTCAGGGGTTACTCCTGGCTCTATGCTCAGAAATAACTCCTGGAACGCTCAGGGGACCATATGGGATGCCAGGATTTGAATCACTGACCTTCTGCATGCAAGGCAAACATGCTTTACCTCCATGCTATCTCTCCGGCCCCATGACACCTTGTTTCTAACCACTCAGGCAGATAGGTCTAATGAAGCAAGGTAGCGACAGAGAAATAATACACTGCAATCAGAAAAGATATTCAATGGAGCCAGCTCGCTTTATTCCTCATGGCAACTCTCTGCCATGAGTCTCTCTGCCATGTGCTCATTCTGCTTTGTGCTGCCTATGCGCCATGTGCTTTCTCTCAAACTCAAAGCCAGCAAAGCCAGCACACCTTTTATTATTATCCAAGATTATTAACCAAGATGGGGAGGTCCTGTTATCCAGGTGGACTTTTACATACCAAAAGAAGAGCGTAGAGAAAAATAAGTTAGGGGAAGGGTTCACTGCTTCTCATAGTTGCACAATATGTAAGGTAAACAGGGGCCTTTATGACTTCACAACAGAGCAGATTCTCCTGGTAAAGAGGCAAGGTAAATCAGTCACAGGATAAAAGTGGGTCAGGGTAGGGAGGACCTTACAAAAATGAAGAAATTATGTTTTGCAAAAGACTCTGCAGTGATTTACAAATCACTCAGTGGTCATATTAATTTTCAATTCACCAAACATTCACAAAAATGAGCTGGGATTTAGCAACCCTAAGGAAAGATTCCTGGTCCCCAAGAAATTAAACTATAATCTTGATTTAATCACCAAGAAAATGACAAGCCATTGACTGAGTTTCTTTGGTACACTTTGATCAAGAGCCTATAAAAAGCCAAACTATCCTACTAGCATAGCTTATAAGACAGGAAGAGAAGACACCTGCCATGTCCTTTTAGGAAAAAGGCAGGGGACCCTAAAAATATTACAGCAAATAGGGCACTTGCCTTCCAAACAGCCAACCTGGGCTTAATCTCTGGCACTGCAAGTGTTCCCCTAAATCTTAGAGATGTCCTGAGTACCACCAAGTGTGGCAAAAAAAGAGGATGGGCCAGAGAGATAGCATGGAGGTAAGGCGTTTGCCTTTCATGCAGAAGGTCATCAGTTTGAATCCTGGCATCGCATATGGTCCCCCGTGCCTGCCAGGAGCAATTTCTGAGCATGGAGCCAGGAATAACCCCTGAGCACTACTGGGTGTGACCCAAAAACCAAAAAAAAAAAAAAAAAAAAAAAAAAAACAGAGGACAAAGGCACAGGTAGATAACTTTTTCTTTTTCTTTTTTTTTGGGGGGGGTGGGGGGAATTGGGGGTCATACCTGGCGGTGCTCAGGGGTTACTCTTGGCTCTATGTTCAGAAATCACTCCCAGCAGGCACAGGGGGCCATATGTGATGCCAGGATTCAAACCACTGTCTGTCCTGGATCGGCTGCGTGCAAAGCAAAAGCCTTACTGCTGTGCTATCTCTCCAGCCCCCACAGGTAGATAATTCAAATGCATTCCGTGTGGCAATTCCATTTAACAGCCAAGCTCATGAACACTAAAATATTTTGAGGAGGAAAAGTAAGCAAGATGAAGCAGAACACAGTCTTCATCTCCATCTATTATAGCCAGCAGACAGGTAGAAGAAGCAAGTCCCTCAGAGATTCTGGATCAATCTGAGGGAACATCTCAGCCCAGATCCTCTCTCATCTATTGCAACCTCTTCAAAGATGCCTGTAAGAGGCTACATCCCTGGGTACCAGCCAGAAAAGCCTCACCCACCATCCCTGGGCTGTAATCTAGTCCAGGTATAGGCCTAGTTCAGATGTCATGTGCTCTGGGATGCCTATCAAGTCAAGCCAGTTGCTCCCTTCATATTTTACAGATAGCCAATATTAGCGCCCTCATCATGCTGAGAGTAGTTCTCAATTCAACTTCCTTGTCTCCTAGATTTTAGCCTGTCTTGTCTTCTAGATTTTGAACTTCTCAAGGGCATAAGCACTGGCCACCTTCAATCTGGATACATCTGGTACAGCACAGTGATAGCACATGCTGGCACTCAAGAGCATAAAGCAGTCATTGATCCCTACAGTCTCTTATGCATCTAAAAAAAATACTAGGTTTAGGGCCAGAGCGCTAGGACAGTGAGTAGGACACTAGACTTACACAGGGCCAACCAGGTTTAATCCCCCACAACCCATTTGGTCCCTCAAGCCTTCCAGAAGGGATCTCTGAGTGCAGAGACAGGAGTAAGCGCTGGGCACTGTGAAATGTGGCCACCCAAAAAAATTTAAAAAAGAAAATTCTAGGTTTCTTAAATGCAAATGAAAGAATGGAGCAAAGATTATTTTATTTCATCTTTAATGCAGTAACAGTCACAGAAGCAATGGGTACCGTGGGCATTAAATAATTAAAAAAAAAAAAAAGGCCCATGGCACACCCCCCAAAAGAAGAAAGCTTGCAGTTACAGTTTGAGCAAGGTCAAAAAAAGCTAAAGTCTGTTCCCACTACCCCCATACTTCCTTTCTTGCAGTAGCTGTTCTAGGCCTCTTTTCTTCCAGCGCCCGCGTTCCTCCCCCCAAACCACGACCTCTGTTCCAGCTGGCAAAACTGCAAATATCGGTGCCAAACACCCGCGCCCTGACGTCTGCAAGTTCTGTAAGCCCAGAACCTTCACCTCTTCCTTGCCTCCATGCAAAATGCAATGGTCTAAGCTGCATCCTCCCCGCGTGAACAATGGATCACAGCCTTCCCCCCTAAAACCGCGCTGCCGCGGAAAGCTACGGCCGTTATTCGGGGAACTCCTCTGGCTTTCTTGCACGGATTCTGGGGTAGGCCCGGACAAGCCTCCGAATGTACCTGGCGAGCCCGCTGATCCTTCCATAACTTCATCTGGTCTCTGGCTGGATCCCGGCTGTCCGCCATGGTGTCCGGTCGGCGTCGCAGAAAGTGGCAGGCGACCTCCGCTCTCCAGTCTCCACCCTCGATAGGCGGATTTGTCTGACAGCCTGGAGGCTGAAATAGACGTCGGGCTCTGACAGTCGGCTCCGCCCCCTCCACGCCCCTCACGCAGAAGAAACCTCCTTCTGATTGGCCACCTGATGTGAGCTGGGCGGGACCAGAGAAGGCGGGAGTAAGAGGGGAGGGGAAACCGAGCTCGATGATTGGACGACTGGAAAAGAATGAGCCCCGCCCCTCCAGTGCCACCCAAAGTAATTTAAGACCCAAGTCCAAACTCCGCCTATAGGGCGGGGAATGGCCCTGGGTTATCTGCATCCCCCAGGCTGGCTTAGGAAGCTGTCTTCTTTTTTCTTTTTCTTTTTCTTTTTTCGTTTTTTCTTTTTTTTTTTTTTTTTTTTTTTTTGTTTTGGGTTTTGAGTCACACCAGGTGGCGCTCAGGGGTTACTCCTGGCTCTGTGCTCAGAAATCTCTCCTGGCTCGGGGGACCCTATGGGACGATGGGGATCGAACCCAGGTCCGTCCTGGGTCAGCATGTGCAAGGCAAACAAACGCCCTACTACTGTGCTACCACCACTCAGGCCCCGGAAGCTGTGTCTTCTGACTTATTAGTTATGCAGGATGGGACTTTGGACTCTGTCCTTAGACTTGCAGCTCTAAAAAAAAAAGTTAGAAATCTGGGCTTTTTTTTTTTTTTTTTTTTTTTTTGGGGTCACACCGGCAGTGCTCAGGGGTTACTCCTGGATCTATGCTCAGAAATCGCTCCTGGCAGGCTCGGGGGACTGTATGGGATGCCGGGATTCGAACCAATGACCTTCTGTATGAAAGGCAAACGCCTTACCTCCATGCTATCTCTCCAGCCCCAGAAATCTGGGTTTCTTAAACTCTGATTCCAGAATTTTGATTCAAAGGGGCTTATATAGGATAAGCTCAATAGTCCAATGGACTGTTGGGGAGGACTGTT